>NC_044550.1:51556400-51749360 GCF_007565055.1 Rhinopithecus roxellana
GCATGATTGATTGATTGTCCACATGATTAAAGTCAGCCTCCAGATCAACTGATGCAAGTGACCCAAAGCTTCCACCCTAAGTCATATGATAGGTCTTTCTGAAATGGCCAGCACCTACCCAAAGACTGCAAGATGTAGCCCACCCTACTCTAAGATCCAATTTGCCAGGCCACAACTCTAAACAAAGATACTCCTATCAGTGATGACATTGAGGCTCTCCCAGAAGCCAAGGGTAAAGATTCTATCCCTCTTTGGTGAAGGCCAAATTCTCCTCACTTTAAATCTAATATTTTTAGCTAATACTTTCTTGTATGAGGCAATTTAAAGAGGATTCATCAGCTGATGGATTGATGTGTGGTTTAGTATCTGTCCAAAAGGAACTTAGAGTCTATGAGGGAGAGAAAAGCAACCAATTACAGTGGGTATAGTCTTGTGGGTGAAATAATATGGGCAAGCACAGGATGCTGTATGTTTCACCTATTAATGGCCGCATAAGAAATTACCTAAATCTCAGTAGTGGAAAGCCATCATTTACTACGTGTGGATCAGTAACCAAAAGATGTCTGTGTCTGCTCCATGATGTCTAGGACCTCAACTAGAAAATGTGAAGGCTGGGGCCTAAAATCCTCTGAAGACTCGCTTGTTCACGGATGCATCTGGCAGTTGATGCTGGCTGTCATCTAGGGGCCTCAGAACATCTCCACACGGACATCTCCATGTGGTCTTCAACATAAATTGCTTTGAGTTTTCTTAGAGCATACTGGCCAAGTTCCAAAGATGGACACCCTGAGAGAGAGAGGGAGTACAAGTGAGCACCACATGGAAGCCGTGCAATCTTCTAGAATCTAGCTTTTGAGCCACATACATCATTCCCACTACATTCTGTTCACCAAGACAGTTACAAAGTCCCATTCCATTTCTGCCTCAAGGGGCAGGAAATAGACTCCATATCTTGGTAAAAGCAGCAAAATTCTAAAGAGCATGTGGCCATTGCTGTGGCCATTTCTGAGCAACACAATCTGCTACACTTTGCAAACACATAGAAATGACATGTAACCTGCACTGGAAGGTGGGCTCAGGGAAGAAAACAAAGTATGAATCATGACCCACAAGGTAAAAACTGCTTGATACTCAGAAATGAGTATGAGAAACAGGAACACAACATAACAGCCATTTTGAAATCTCAAAAGACCACACACGCCTGTAAAGGATGAAACAGGTTTGACAGCAGGGGTGGAAGGTGGTCTCCAACTTCTGCCCAGATCTTGGTAGATCTTGAGCTGTTCTGGCTGGTTCACTCTTAGCAAAGGGCAGTGTCTTTTGTTTTCTGCATTATCATACCTTGCCAGGGGTCCAGGACCCCACGCTCTATCCTGAGGATTTATAGATATCCATTAACAGAGGGCAGAAGATGGGCAGTAGAGGGTGGGCCACAGAGTGCACTAGGTGAGGCTGACCGACGTCCTGGGACACAGCCTAGCCTGCTGCAGACGCTGGCCATGCTGATGTTTATCTGCACTGCCTGGCCAAGAGGACAGCTCACAAGACAGTGACCCCATGGAAGCTGGAGGGGGGTCTTCAGGTGCGCACCTGCTCCTTTTCATCTGGTACCCTCCTTTCTTACCCTCTCCAGATGAAAAATCTTGATCTTGTTTGAGGGTAGGATAAACAAAATAAAGCATGTATTCTTACGCCCTACCTTATTATTGTCCTACTAATGGTATTTGAATTTAAAAATCAATATTTAGCACTTTTGTTTTCTGGCTTCATTCTCTCTAACCCAGCACTGTCCAAAAGCAATACAAAATGAGGCACAGACGTCATTTCAAATGTTCTAATAGCCACATTCAAAAGGTAAGAAGAAATAGATAAAACTAGTTTTAAAAATATTATTTGTTTAATGGAATGTGTCTAAAATGTTTCATTTTAAAGATGTAATCAACATAAAAATTATTAATGAGATATTTTACATCACTTTTTATACTAAAAAGTCTGGTGTGTATTTTACACTCACAACACATCTCGATTTAGATGTTAAATACTTGATCAATATTTAGATTACATAAAATGTGGAGTCAAAAAGTAGATCCACATACCAAAGATTATTTGAGATACACCCAAAAGCCTTCCAGTAATTGAATCCAGGATGAATTTTTAAATTTTAATTTAAATAAAATGAAATTAAGCATTTTAATTATTTAGTCACACCAGTCACATATGACTAATTGAACAGCACAGTTTTAGATGCCGACGCTGGGAAACACCTCCAGAGAATAGGGTAGAAGGAACTTTAAAGACTGCCTGGAGGGTTAGGAGATGCACAGAACAGCTCATTATTTAAAATATGTTATATATATATATTTGTTCTAGGCATAAGAATATATTGTACAAAATTAGTGGCTATTCAGCACCAAGTTTAAAATTCTAACATTGACAGAAATCAAATGACCAAAAAGCAACAGGCCAAATAGAATCACCTCTTATTAAAGAAAAGGATTCCTGGAAATCCCAGCCTGGGGTCAGCGCTGCAGTGCGGGGCTGGTTCTGGTGAGGCCAGTTGCTGTTCCAACCAGGACAGATGAGAACTGCCCTCCCACCACCCGCCCCCGGCATAAGGGCTAACTGGCATTTCTCTTGTGCTCTTGAGCTGGGTTCCTGTCTCTCCTGATCTAATATGTGATTAAATTGAATTGCTTTCTAAATCTGTTATGTAATTTGTATGTAATGCCCTTACTATTGGGTTTGAATACAATTGCAGTAGGATACACTAATTGATTTGTTTAATTTTATTTTCCATCCTTTGAATGGAAGCCTTTGGGACTCAATATGTAAAGTAATATGCAAATTGAGACTTTGATGCAAGAAGACTTGGCAGTTTTTTTAAACAGGATTCAAGCATTAGTTGGAATCATTTAAGAGAGTAATTTCAAACAAAGCAACCTCTACTTGTCCTTCTGTGTGATTAAACTTTAGTGTGCACAAACATATATATACAAAACACACTAAAAGATCACTGATTGTTAATTGATTACATAGATCAAAGAACAATCATACTTCCTCCATGATTTTTCTATCTCTAACCCTAATATAAAATAGAATAAGGTTTTATAGGTTTGCATAACTTTCCATAGAATGAACGAAACAGAGAATAGTTGCAAAAGAGAAATCAGTCTATCAACAACTAGTGAGCACCTACTTTGGACTGATAATGATAACTAGTATTTACTATGTACTTATCAAACAGGCACTGTGGTCAGAATTTTATCTAGATTACTTTCCTTCTAGGGATTCAGTTAGGGACCTTCAGAGATACATAGACGATAAAATGCACTCCTTGTATTCTAGAAGCTTAAAATTTAAGTGCCGAATGTTGGTATCAATCAAAAATGTTTTAGGAGTTGAAAGAAGAGACATCATTTGAACCAAAGGAGTTTTGTTTCCTATTTTTCTTATTCCCAAACTCTGTTACTGTGGATGCTACAAGCATGATTCTGATTCTAAGAGAAAAATAGCTTTAATACGCAGCTAAGTTGATATTAAAGTGACTGGTCTTGGCCCTCCACTTCCTCCTTCCAAATAAATGCCATTTCTCTGGGTTTGGAAGAAATCACAGATTTCAAGCCCTGAATGTAATCTCTCAAGGGTTGTCACTGTTTCTAAAGCGTGGCTCACACAATAACAGCACTGGCAATTTCATCGCTCATCGCAGTTAATATATTTCAGTATGATCGAACCATAGTTTACAGGAAATTGCTAAACTATTGATGTCATGGATGAGGAAATCAGTACATGAGAGAGCCAAGTCCTAAAAATCTGAGAAAATGAGAAGTTGAGGGAATGGAGCTTGTTCAGTTGTTGAGATAACATTAACAGTGTGAGTGCCATGGCTAAGATTTCAGCTTGGAGAGGATGGGTAATGGCAGACCCATGGCCTCAATGGGCAAGAAGAGGCTTCCTTGAGTCTAGATGTTATTGGTGGAGTGAGACAAGCTTTTTCTTGGACATATGTGAACTCTCATAGGACATGAGCAGTTTTAGAGTTTGGGGTGGGGTTTAAGAGTTTTAGAAGTAAAGACATCTGTATCAGTCGGCTCAGGCTGCCATAATAAAATACCAGACTGCGTGGCTTAAACAACAGAAATGTGTTTTCTCACAGTTCTGAAGGCTGGAAAGTCCAAGATCAATGTCCAATAGGGTTCAGTTTCTTGTGAGTGCTCTATCCCTGGCTTGCAAATGACCACCTTCTCACTATGTCCTCACATACATCCTCTCTCTGTTTTCCTTTCTCATAAGGATACCAGTTCTATCAGATTAGGGCCCCATACTTTTGATCTTATTTAATGTTAATTACCTCCTAAAAGCACTATATTCAAATACAGTGACATTGAAGGTTAGGACTTAAACATGTAAGTTGGAGGGGGGCATGGGACACAAATTAGTCCACAGCAACGTTCAAAGAGCAAGAAGTCTAACCTCTTTGTCTTTCAGATGAAGAAATTAAAGTTACTCTTTTTATGTACTTTTTTTCAGCAAGAATCAAGGGCTAAAAATAATTCAACAGGTGCTGGGTGCCCACATTCTAAAATAAGAGGCTAAACTACGTAAGTTGGATGTGCTGAGAGACTGGAAATCATGCTAACATCATATGGTTACCACTTTCAAGCTACACGAGAGGAGAAAAGAATTCACATAGGCATTAAGGATATTGGAAAGAGGGGATTTTAATGCAGATGTTGGGGAGAGAAGATATTGAAGAGAAAATATTGTTCCTGAGCTGCATTGTGTCTCTCCCCAACTTCAAAGGGGGAGAATAATGGGGCACTTTCTCTTCAATGAGATGTAACAAAAACTTGGCAAGTGACCCCAGGAATTTGACAGAAAGACACTGGTACCTGACTCTCAAGAGTGTAAGTCTAAAGCTGAAAGATTATGGCTAGATTAGATTGCAGCAGAGTAAAGAGAAAGGACTGTACAGGGAGATGGCTGAGCTTTATATGAAAGACAACCACCCCACAGAGTAAATTGACCTCCCCCGGTGGGGGACCTCTGATGAACTCACCAAAGAGTCCCATGAGAACAAGCTCCAGTTACTGTGTACCTGCTGCATAAAGAGCTCACCGGTATCAGATTCTAGAGTAACCACTCCATGTGCTCTTTATCCCTTGTCCCGGTACTTCCCACACCCTCCCCTCCTGAGCCTGACCCATCAGGGATCAGAAGCAGCAACTGGCAGAATGGGGGAGGAGTGAATTTCAGAAAATGCAGTGAGCACTTTTTGGACTTATCATCACAAAATGTTTTGTTTTAAGGTGGCCTTTATCAAGCTAAGCACAGGTGCATGAGTAACCCCATCAAGATCAGTCTCAAATGCTATATCTCATTGCTAACTATTATGCACATACAAGTATACCTCAAAGTTGTTTACCTATAACGATACCTAAAACTTTGAATAAAACTTCGAGTAAGTTAAATGAACTTTATGCATGGAATGCTAACTGTACTTGAAAATAAATATGTTCCTGATGTCTTGTTGACAAAACACCCAGGGATAGAGAAAATGTTGATGAGCTAGAAATCAGAGAGACCTAACTTCTAGGGCCAGCTCCACCACTAACTTTTTCTAGGGCCTTGAGTAAGTCTCTCTGGGCCTCATTGCTAAAGCAAAAGCAATTTTATGAATTACAGTAACATGTTTACGCTGTGTTTTGATACTGTAGATTTCATCTTTTTTTCAATTGAACTTTGAACATGCTCTAACACCTCTGCCTGTGAAGAAATGAACTGAGAAACAAGCAGAATATTAAACATCCGCTTATATGTTTCCCCAGGGAGTCTTCTGCTAATATTACACATTGCAACAACATTGCTTGAATGGTTTATTAATGACAGCAAAACAGAGTGAATGCTACATATAATGATAATAACAATAAAGGTTATTTATACTCTGTGTAACTTCTAGATAGCTTTAGAAGCCTTACAGATATACACTTAAACCACTAGCAATATTTAAAAAAAAAAATGAAATGGGACAGACTTCCTTTGGATATGCAAAAAAATCAGAATGATGTGTTTTAATTCCAGGAGAACTAAACTGTGGATAGTTGTCCTGTGAGTCTAAATTTATAAACATCTACATCCTATTTTTGTTCCAGGGCTAAAATATATCCATGAGTATGTCAAATCATTATTTCAGGTGAAAAGAAAGTCCTGACTTTAAAAGTAATAATCGGTGTATCCAACCCAAGACCCGGTGCATCTTGGCATTCCCAGTTCTCCATGAAGAACTTCCTTCTAAACCTTAGTGCCTGAGAAAGTTAGAATTGAAAGAAAAGAATGGGAGAAAAGGGAGAAACAGAGATGGTAGAATAGTAATGATTACTCATTGTCTCATTTGCAAACTTTATCTGGGAGGGTAAAGATACTCTATGATGACTTCTTGACCTTCCACTTGCCCACCTCTGAGGTCAAATATCTATCAGCAAACTGTCGATCAGGTCAAATATCTTGTAGTAAAAATACATATTTACATGGAGTTTTTATGGAAACACAAACTTGATAAAATCTATCCAATGAAAGGTAAATTCTCAGACTGGAATACATCCTTCTATTCCTGGAAACTGCCCCAACTCACACCTACCTAAATCCTTTACATACCTAATTTTAATCATATCTAGACTCAGATATATTGTATTCTTTGGTGAGTTTGTATAATGACTCAAAAATTTTGTGATTTATATTCTCTCTCCTATCTTCTAAGGAAGGTAGATTTCAGTATCTGGGGTATCTTTTATCTGTAGAATGGAGTGATGGGTGAAAGCATGTAAGTTTGGATGAGTTGGGGCATAGCTATGTTACTCTGAGTAAGAAAGATCCAGGGGTTGGGGACTAGAACTGGGAAATGTACAGAGTACAGGGAAAGAGAAGAGGTAACAGGAAGACCAACATGAAAGGGCCACACAGAGACTTAGAAAGGGAAGGCCAAGGAGGGGGTTTGCAATACAAAGCTGCTTGTCATGCACTGTATTTTCACCCCTCACTCCCTTCTATATATCCTCAAGGAAATCAGTGTCACGCATCAATGCCTGATGGAGTCCATTTTCATCTTGAAGACTGCAAAGAAATACTGAGTCGTACTTAGAAGGTAGTAAGTATGGGAGTGGGAGGGACAAAAAGAAAGATGAATGTGAAGGCAGACATCATATGGGTTATGTATGACACAAAAGTAAATTATCCACTTTTTCACTTGTTTTTTAAAATTATCAGGTACCTAATGCCTTCCAGATAATTTATGCATAGGTTGTATCAGGAATCTTCTGATTGCAAGTAATAGAAACTAATGATTCAGAAAAAAAGAGACCCTCTCTTTCTCAGTTTCTGTACATCAAATCTCCAGAAAGTCTCTAATTGGCTGCAGTTATTCACACATACCTGAACAAATTACTGTGTCCAGGAATGTGGAATACTCTGAATGATCCAACATACAATTGCCTCCAGAAATTAATAAAAATTAATGAAATGAAAAATCAATGACTTTATTTTGTTTTACAGTCAGTTTCCATTTTTACCTCTTTAACTATATAAGCATCTTAAGGACAGAAATTAAACATTATTAGTCTTTGAATCCTCAGCACCTAGTATAATACATGGACTAATATGGGCACTAAATAAATGTTTGATAACTGAGTTAATGGATATTCTGGACCATTTGCTCTTCCTCTTTCTCCAGTGCTCATTAGTCTCATCCCATCTTCAATAGTCCCCTCCCCAGCCTACACCTTCTTCCACTTCCCTGAGAATAAAAGATTAACTGTAAGTAATCAACCTTGTCATTTGTAACATCTCAGAAGTTGGTACAAATGATTGATTGAATACATTTTATGAAAAACTAGTAGAATGTTCAATTTTAGGTAAATTGAAAACTTAAGCACAAATTTAAGTACCTAAATCACATAAAAGTTATACTTAGCTTGGAAACATTAACAAATTTCAAGTTTATTTCAGGCCCTTAAGAATTTACTGCTGCAAAATACGCTGTAACTGTAGCATATGATCTCAGCAGAAGGCCTGATTGACTTATGCCTTATTAATCTAACTGTCCCTATTCATCATTCCATGTTTAAGTAATGTGAAGTTTCATCAAGGTTGCCAAAAGACAATGTTAATTATAAAAATGGGGGGAAAAAAACAAGTTGCAATGACATTGACATATTTTTTAATATAGGACATCCCCACATCAAAAACTTTGTTCTCATTTGAATAATTTATTAAGATGGTGTATGTGTGTTTTCGTGTGTGTGTGTATATATATATTTATTTACTTGTACTGTGTATGTATTTCCGTTATAAGAAAAGGATTGAAAACAACAGTATCTTTAATAAAACAGAAGTATATATTTTTTTCTCACAAAACAGTTCAGCTAGAAGATCCAGGGCTGATATGATTGCCACAAGCATCAGAGACCCAGCTCCTTTTATCTACAGCCCCAGAGGACTTCATGCTCACATTCTAGCCAGGAGGAGGCAGAGACATGTCCTTGGGCAAGTTTTACTTCTTTCTTTTAAGAGCACAGTGTGGATATTGCACCCGTCACTGCTGCTCTTATTACATTAGAACTTAGTTGCTTGGTCACAACTAGCCACAAAGAAGGCTGGGATACAATCTTTAGGTAGGTAGCCATGTGATCAGGTAGATATCTATTAGTATATATATTCTACTAGAAAGGGAGAACAGCTATTGAGGGATAACCACCATCTCTGGTAGTGTTTTGTTGTTGTTGTTGTTGTTGTTGTTGTTGTTATTGTTGTTGTTCCTTTATAATAAAATGAGATTGTTGTTCCAACTATCTATTCAGTAAAGATCCAAACTTCTATAAAATCTCTGTAGTCAATTCACCAAAATCTATTTTAGCCAGGTTTCTCCAGAGAAACAGAACCAATAGGAGAGAGAGAAAGAGAGAGAGAGAGAGAGAGAGAGAGAGAGAGAGAGAGAGAGAGAGAAAGAGAGAGAGAGATTGAGAGAGAGAGAGAGATGAGTAGGGAGTTATTAGGGGAATTGGCTCACTCATTTCTGAAGGCTGAGAAGTCCCATGACAGGCCATCTGCAAGCTGAAGAGCCAAGGAAGCTAGTAGCATGGCTCAGTCCAGGTCCAAAGGCCTCAGAACCAAGGAAGTCAATGGTGTACCCCTGTGTGAAGCTGAAAGCCCAAGAGTCTAGGGGGCCACTGGTGTGAGTTCCAGAACCCAAAAGCCAGAGAACCTGGAGTTCTGATGCCCAATGGCTGAGAAGAGAGAGAGCAAGAATGCACCCTTCCTCCACCTTTTTGTTCCATCCAGACCCCCAGCCAATTGGATGGTGCTGGTGCACGCTGAGGGCAGATCTTCCCCTACCAATTCACCAAGTCAGATACCAATCTCCTCCAGAAACACCCTCACAGATATACCTGGGGCAACCCAATTATTCTAATCAAATGCCAAACCACCTGGGTTTCCTTTTCACGAAAGAGGGAGAGCCTCAGTACCGACTGCAGCACTGAGAATAATTAATGCAATGATTGAGAATAAATAATGCTTTACTAGTGATCTGGGTATCCTTTAATTCAGTCAAATTGACAACCAAAATTGACTATCAGAAGACCACCCCTTCTCAACCTGGTACCATACTTACCTCTTTAAACCACACTTAATCTTCAAATAAAAACAATAACAAGGCTATAGTTCCTCCTAGCATGATACAACTATCCTGTGTACAACCAAAAATGCACTAATCCCTTTTCCAGAGGAGGAAGTAAAGTCCTTAAATGGTGTTTACTCCTCTTCTGATATCCCACAATGTAAATATTATGATATAAAATTAACAATACTTAAATACTCATATAAACTCAAGGCATTTTACACTATATGAGAAAGGAATAAGGGAAGAAAGAAAACAAAGAAAACAAAGATATTTTCTTTGTATATATATTTATATATGTATATATACACATACATACGTATGTATTTTATATATATATATACACACACACACACACACGCATACGTGTATATGAATACATACAAAAGTATTCTTTTGTTGTTGTTGTTGTTGTTGTTGAGACGGAGTCTTGCTCTGTCGCCCAGGCTGGAGTGCAGTGGCCAGATCTCAGCTCACTGCAAGCTCCGCCTCCCGGGTTTACGCCATTCTCCTGCCTCAGCCTCCCGAGTAGCTGGTACAAAAGTATTCTTAACAAAATAGAGAGAAAGTACTCATGGCAATTACAGCCCGCATGTCTGTAACTACTAATCATGTGGTTGTAGCTGGTATTTGTAACCACCTTCTTCTATTACTCAATCTATATTCCCTTTCCCTTCAGGAAGTGCCTCAGCTAATTATGGTTCTTTACCTGGCAGAGTGACCCAAACCTTCATTCCTGAAGGATCTGAGTCATTCCTAGTCCTGCCCAGATATGGTTATTGTAATTTCCCATTGACCTTAATCACAAGGCCTGGTAATACTAAGAGACTCTCTGAGAGATATCCTGTATTCCCGACATACTCTTCCTAACCTCCATTGTGGAGTAGCAGTCCACATCAATCACCCCAGCCAACACCTTTACTCTCCTCTCAGCCTGCTGAGTCAGAGGCATGAGGACCCCAGAGTGGCCAGGTGACAGTCTTAACTTCTGGCTCCATGAAATCTTTGTTGTGTCTCCTGGTGGGAGTAGTTTTCCCTCTGGGACTAAGACCTCCAGACCACCAGAGCATAAAGTTCTAAGAACAGGAAGCAAAAATTTTGCCAGTGGGTCATTAGGAGTAATGGTGAGTAACGCCATTCCCATTTCTGCTTGATCCCTAGACCCATGGATTCTGGTAATGGGAGACACAGTAACAATATTGGACACTAATTCAGAGCATGTACAGCCTTCTGGAGAACATGGTCCAGGCCCTGAAAAGAATTGTCACCCAGCTGACACTGTAACAGACTGATGGGGAAGATGGTAAGACCAGTGAATTCCACAAGCAAGGGCCCATTGCTGCATTTCATTGGCTGTGAGTAATAATAGGCTGTGTGTGCTATCACCCTCAGGACACTGAATGAAAAAGATCAAACAGCAATGCCCATAAGTTAACATAAGATGAGATGAGAGGCAGGGATGTTTTATCGGCATTGCACAGGAAGTGTCAGGCAGCACAATGGGGTTTTATT
Organism: Rhinopithecus roxellana; assembly: GCF_007565055.1. Classification (NCBI taxonomy): domain Eukaryota; kingdom Metazoa; phylum Chordata; class Mammalia; order Primates; family Cercopithecidae; genus Rhinopithecus; species Rhinopithecus roxellana. Next base: position 51,567,583 of record NC_044550.1, read on the forward strand.
TTTCAACTTGAACTTGAAAGACAGAATGACTCTGTCAAAAGCAATGCTAAATAAATGCTCTTCCCAACATCATCGCTGTCAGCAAAACATAATGGCAGAGAGAACAAACTCCCAAAGAAAACCCAGAAGCACAAGGATCAGATGAGAGAGAGAGAAATATGATATCTTTTCCTGGGGTTGACAAGGAAAGTAGGGGGCAACCACTGTCCAGATTATAGTTTGGGAGGAGTAAAGCTTTCTGGAGAAATAAACTTGTAACTATTTAGTATTTAAAGACCATATTTTGAGTATGTGCATAAGAAAAGATTTATTATAAAATTTCTTGATGTCAGAAGCAGACTTTTTTTTTTTTTTTTTTGACAGAGTCTTGCTCTGTCACCCAGGCTGGAGCACAGTGGCGTGGATATGGCTACCTCCTGGGATCAAGTGATCCTCCAACCTCAACCCTGCCACCCCTGGCTAATTTTTGCATTTTTTTTTATAGAGACAGAGTCTCACCATGTTTCCCAGGCTGGTCTTGAACTCCTGGGCTCAAGCGATCCACCCTCCTTGGCCTCCCTCAGTGCTGGGCTTAGCCACCGTGCCCAGCCCAGAAGCAGACATTTTTTTTTTCACCTAGGCTGGAGTGCAGTGGCACTATCTTGGCTCACTGCAACCTCTGCCTCCTAGGTTCAAGTGATTTCTCCTGCCTCAGCCTCCCGAGTAGCTGGGTGCCTGCCACTATGCCCAGCTAATTTTTTATTTTTAGTAGAGACAGGGTTTCACCATGTTGGTCAGGCTGGCCTTGAACTCCTGACCTCAGGTGATTCACCCACCTCCGCCTCCCAAGCATGCTGGGATTATGGGCATGAGCCATCGTGGCCAACCAGAAACAGACATCTTAAAATAGCAGTGAAGTGAAAGAATGCATGGGACCCACAGAGGACCACATTCTCTGCCACAAGGTGCAAAAAAAGTAATCCATTATGGCCTCAGTAACAGCTATCATCAGTCCTGTAGTGATAAAGACTGCAGATCATCACCAGGTAACACTCTCTGCACATTCTTTTTAAATTGCTGTACATAAATATATTTAATTATCTGTAGTTTTCATTGCAGCGGTAGTTCAGTCATTCTAAACAGGCTGTTTTGCCTTCTTCATAAAGCCACAAGGTAAAGAGCCCCTCTATCCAGACTTCTACTTTAGGAAATACTACCGCAAGCACCCAAAGATGAATGTATAAGGATGTTTATTGCATCCATACACAACAAAAATGCACATGGTCATTAAAAAGAAGAAAGCAAATAAATGTAGGGAATGGTCTAATTTATTCTCCTAAATGTTCATTAATGCATATGACCTTTCTGAAAAAATTAGAGGGAGTGGGGCAAGGACTTAACACCTTCACCTTCTTACATTCTGAACTATTTTGAGTTTTTATTATAAATAAACATTAGTTTTTTTAAACTGGTTAATAAAAACAATTCCTTCAAGGCACTGGCATATAAATAGCTGAAATGACAAGACATCCTCTCCCCGGGCCATGATTCTAGAATGGGCATTACCAGGTCAGCAGTATCTCCCAACGAATATTATCTTCACAGGATATATTGCTGTCTGATTCTAACAAATGTTGCATTGGCAGCTAGAAATCCCTGAACTTGAGGATGTGGCCTCAATCTCACTAATCATCCTTAATGTAAACATCTTTTTATTTTCTCCATTATGAAAAGGGACCCTGAGGCATCTCTTATGCTCCCAGCAGACAAATTCAAAGCTCCTAGCTGCAGAAAGTCATGGAAAATGCTAAGAGAAGCAATGCGGGGAAATGATCAAACCCTTGAACTCAGAATTGTAGAGGTCCATCCTTCTGGCATGAACTCTGAAATCTGAAAGTTCTGAGCTCTTTTCCTGGCTCCACCACATCTTAGGTGTGTAGCCCTGCACAATTTATTGATTTTGTCTCTGCTTTCTCACCTGTAAGTCACCATATGATAGCCTAACTCATTTGAACCTTGTGAGAATTAGGTTAGTGAATGCATGGAAAGCTTTTAACAAGTACCTGAGCAAAGTCCTATGATTCCTGTAAGCCCCAGCCAACTATCTAGGTGCAGGTTTTCCTACAAGATAATCAAGCCATGTGCCTGGTTTATGTTAGCCAATGTCTATCAATGCTGACAGTCTACAATATATTAAGTTTTCTATGGAAGTCAGACTTCCGGAGTCAACAACTCAACTCAATATTTACTCAGAGTCTACTATTACAAAACACAGTGATTGACTGAAGATTTTTTAAAATACACCATATTCTACCCTACAGGAGCTCACAAACTTATGGTAAAGATAAGTCAAAAGTGAATACTCTTTAATTCACAACCAAATGGCATGCTTATGAAAGAATAGAGAAGGGAAAGCAATTTCAACTGAGGGAACATGAAGAGATTTTATGGAGGAGTTATGGTTTGAACTAAGTTTTGCAGAATGGCAGCTTTGAAAGAAAGAGCATTCAAGGGAAATAGAATAGTGCATGTAAAGATGTGGAGAACGGGAATGCAGTCTATTTGGGAATAAATTTACTAGGGCTGCCACAACAAAATATCACAGATCATGTGGCTTAAACAAGAGAAATTTATTTCTCACTGTTCTGGAGGCTGGAAGTCCAAGATCAAGGTGTCAGCAGGTTTAGTTTATTCTGAGACTTCTCTGCTTGATTTGCAGATGACTGCCTTCTCACTGTGCCCCACATGGTCTTGAGTCTGTGCACAAACACCTCTGGTGTCTCTTTGTGTTTCCAAATCTCCTCTTCTTACAAAGACACCAGTCAGACTGTATTAGGGCTTACTCTAAAGACTTCATTTTAACTTAGTTATCTCTGTAAATACCTTATCTTCAAATATAGCCACATTCTGAGGTACTGAGAGTAAGAGCTGCAATGTACAAATTTTAGGGAAACACAGCTCAGTCCATAATGCTGTGACTTCTGGCCCTCCAGAATTCATGTCCTTCTCACATGCAAAATACATTCACCTCCATCCCAACACCCCCAAAATCTTATCATATTCCAGCATCAACTATTATGTCCCAAATCTTATCTAAATATCATCTAAATCAAGTTTGAGTGAGCCTCAAGTTTGATTCATCCTGAGGCAAATGTTTTGTCCACCTGTACACTTGTGAAACTAGACAAGTTATCTGCTTCCAAAACACAATAGTGGGACAGGCATAGCATAGACATTCTCATTTCAAAATGAAGAAATCAGAAAGAAGAGGTCATAAGTCCCAAGGAAATCCAAAACCTAGCAAGGCAAACTCCATTAGACTTTAAGTCTCCTTAATAATCCTCTTTGGCTCTGTATTCTGTCCTCTGGTGCACAGAGATGACAGTCCCAACTTCCAGGCTCACTGGGGCAGCAGTGTGACCCCTGCAGCCCTGGTATCTCTTTATTGGCCCAAATTTCCTCCTCTTATGAGGATACCAGTCAGATTGGATTAGGGACCACCCTAAAGATTTCCTTTTTAACTGAACTCTTTAAAGTCCTAATCTCCAACTACAGTCACATTTTGAGATGCTGGGGGTCAGGATTGCAACATGGAAAATTGGGAGGGATACAATTCAGGCCATAACAAATGACAAGTAATGTGATGGAAGTAAATAATGCATGGGAAAGCACATGGGAAGCAGTAGATAAAATAACAGGTAAAATAATGCAAACATTATGAGTTCTTATTATCAACCAGGCACTATTCTAAGAGCTTGTTTACACAAAGTCACTTGAGCCTCACAATGGTCCTACAAAGTAGGTATCATTATTATTCCTATTTTCCAGAAATGAAACTGAGGCACAGAAAGAAGGATGGAACCAGGAGCCCCCATTCCAAGATTAATGCTCTTAATCTCTACACTGCATTATCTGAGGGAAAGTAGAAAGTGGGCAAGTCATGGAGCACTCTCAAGGCCAATCTTAGAAGGCTGGGCTTAATTCTGTAAGAAATGGAAAGTCAATGGTAATGAGCAAGGGAGTACAACAATCTTTTTTCTTTTTTCCCTTTTCTTCTTTCTCTCTCTTTCTCCCTTTCATTCTTTCTTTTTCTTTCTTTCTGAGAACACCAAAACCAATTTATAGAATGGACTGAAATGGAAATAAACCAGGACACCATTATGTTATCTAAAAAAGGTTATAGAAACTTTGGTTTCTAGTATTGGATGTAGGTCACCTCTTAGAAAACACAAAATACTTTTTGTAATACATGAACAAAGTCCAATGATTTTAAGAGGACAAGTTTATTACCATCATTACAGGTTCATGATGGGTTCTAAATAACCCACCTAACTGTTTTGGTTCTTTTTCTTTCCCTTATATTAATAGCAAAATATCAGTAGTAAGAACTCATTTGTTCTTAATAGTGTTAACTATTTAGCCTTGGTAATGTTTAGTGTGTGTTTAGTGGGCTTTTATTGTTGCAGTTTCCTGAATTGTATCATTCCCTTCCCACATCAACTCTGTGAGGTGAGTTTTGCACACGTGGAAACTGAAGTATAAAGAGGTTTGATACCTTCATGAAAAGTATGGTGGCCATAAAATAGAGATTATCATATTAAGGCCTAACTACCTATAGAGTCTCAGCTCTTGAACACGTGGCAGAATTTTTAACAATTTTATTGGGGTATGATTGGCATATAATAAACCATACATATTTAAAATGCATAATTTGTCAAGTTTTGACATAAATATCTACCTGTGGCACCATCACCAAATCAAAATACTGAACATATTCCTAAGACTTTCATTAATTTTATCATATAATATATACCCTTTTTACTGGCTTCTTTTACTCAGCATTAAGACCTTTGAAATCCCATCCATGTTGTTGCACTTCCATTCGTTTTATTGCTAAGAAATATTCCACAATTTCTTTGTCCGTTCACACACTCATGGACATTTTGGTTATTTCCAGTTTGAGGTTACTACAGAAAAAGCTGGCATAATCTTGGTACAAGATTTTGTGCAGACATTATTCCATTCCTCTTAGGTAAATGCCTAAAAATAGAATGGCTGGGTCATATGGTAACTTCATGTTTTTAAGAAATTGCCAGACTCTTTCCCAAAATGGTTGTATCACTTTATATTGCTGCCAGTAGGGTATAAGAGGTTCTCCACCTTCTTGTCAACACTTCAAATGGTCAGTCTTTAAGTTTAGATATTTTAATAGGCATGTAGAGGTATTTCAATGGGGTTTTAATTTGCTTTCTCCTAATGACTAACAATGGTGAGCATCTTTTCTTATTTGCCATTCATGTCTTTTTCAGTGAAGTGTCTGTTCAAATATATTACCCACTTTTTAACTGGGTTTATTATTATTATTAGAGTTTTGATGGTTCTTTGTATATTCTGAATATAAGTATTTATCAGATATTCAACTAGCAAATATTTTCTCCTAGTTTATAGTGCCTTTTCATTCTCTTAATATTATTTTATGAAGAGCAGAAGTTCTTAATTTTGGTTAAATCCAATTTAGCCATTTTTTCTTTTATGGATCTTGTTCTGGTGTTGCTTTTTATGGATTATTTGCCTAAATCATGCTCACAATGATTTTTCTTCTATTATTCTTCTATAAGATTTATAGTTTTAGGTTTTACATTTGTCTGTCATTCATTTTTAGTTTATTTCTTCATAGTTCATGGTATATATCCAAGGCCATTGTTTTGCACATGGATATCCAATTGTTTCAGCAACATTTGTTGTAAAGAGTACCTTTCCTCCACGAAATTGCCTTTGCCATTTAGAAAAAATTTGCCATATATGTGTGGGTCAATTTCTGGACTCTCTATTATGTTCCATGAATCCATATGCCTATCTTGACACTAATATCATACTGTCTTGATTAATATAATTATATAATAGGACTTCAAGTGAGAAAGGGTAAATTCTCCAACTTTGTTCTTATTCAATATTGTTTGGGCAAGTCTAGATCCTTTACATTTTCATATGGATTTTAGAATCAATTTTTTAATTTATACAATTTAATTAATTTGTTGGCAGTGTAGAGTCTTCCAATTTGTAAACAGATTGTATCTTTCAACTTATTTAAGTCTAGGTATTTTATTTTATTTGTGGCTATTGTAAATGGTATTACTTTTTTTTCAGAACAATCACTCTTGGCATATAGAAATGCTACTGATTTTCATAGGTTGATTTTGTAGCCTGTGACTTTACTGAAATTGTTTATCAGTTCTAATAGTTTTTTGGTTAAGTCCTTAGGTTTTTCCAAATATAAGATCATATCATCTGCAGACAAGGGTAATTTGACTTCTTCCTTTCCAATTTGGATTCCCTTTATTTCTTTCTCTTGTCTGATTGCTCTAACTGGGATTTCCAGTATTATATTGAATAACAGTGGTGATGGTGGGCATCCTTGTCATGTTCCAGATCTTAAAGGAAAGCCTTTCTGATTTTCCCCATTTAATATGATACTAGCTGTGGGTCTATCATATATGGTTTGTATTATGTTGAGATATGTTTCTCCTATACCTAATTGTTTGAGGGTTTTTATCATGAATGGATGTCGATTTTTATAAAATGCTTTTTCAGCATCAAATGAAATGATCATACGGTTTTTGTCCTTCCTTTGGTTGACATGATACATCACATTGATTGATTTGTGTATGTGGAACCATCTTTGCATCCCTGGGATAAATCCCACTTGGTCATAATGAATGATCTTTTTAATATATTGTTGAGTTCAGTTTGCAAGTATTTTGTTGAGGATATTTATATCAATACTCATCAAAAATATTGGCCTGCAGTTTTCTTTTTTTCATGTGTCTTTGTCTAGTTTTGTTATCAGAGTAATACTGACCTCATAGAATGAGTTTGGAAGTATTCCCTCTCCTCCTCTACTTTTTAGAATAGTTTGAGTAGAATCAGTATTAATTCTTCTTTAAATGTTTGGTAGAATTCAACAGTGCGTCCATCAGGTCCTGGGCTTTTGCTTAGTGGGAGACCTTTTATTACGGCTTTGATCTCATTATTTGTTATTGGTCTTTTCAGGTTTTGAATTTCTTCATGGTTCAATCTTGGCAGGTTGTATGTATCTATTTCCTCTAGATTTTCCGATTTATTGGCATATGATTGCTCATAGCCACTAATGATTTTTTGAAGTTCTGAAGTATCAGTTGTAATGTTCCTTTTTCATCTCTGATTTTATTTATTTGGGTCTTCTCCCTTTTTTTAATTAGTCTGTCTGTTTGTCAATTTTGTTTATCTTTTCAAAAAAACCAACTGTTTCATTGATCTTTTGTATTGCTTTTTTCATTTCAAATTCGTTTATTTATGCTCTGATCTTTATTATCTCTTTTCTTCCACTAATTTTGTATTCACTTTGCTCTTGCTTTTATAGTTCTTTGAGATGAATTATTAAATTATTTATTTAAAGTTTTTCTTCTTTTTTGATGTAGGCACTTATAGCTATAAAGTTCCCTTAGTACTACTTTCACTGTATCCCATAGGTTTGGATATGTTGTGTTTCCATTATCATTTGCTTCAAGAAATTTTTCAATTTTCTTCTTAATTTCTTCTTTGACTCACTGGTCATTCAGGAGCATATTGTTTAATTTCCATGTGTTCATATAGTTTCCAAAATTCCTCTTGTTGGTTTCTAGTTTTATTCCATTGTGGTCAGACCTCAAACCATGAAACTGCCAGAAGAAAACATTGGGCAAACTCTCTAGGACACAGCTCTGGGCGAAAAATTCTTGAGTAATATCCCACGAGCACAGATAACCAAAGCAAAAATGCAGAAATGGGATTGCATCAAGTTAAAAAGCTGCTGCACAGCAAAGGATACAATTAACAAAGGAAGAGACAACCCGCAGAATGGGAGAAAATATTTGCAAACTACCTATTTGATAAAGGATTAATAACCAGAATATATAAGGAGCTCAAAAAAGTCTACAGGAAAATATCTAATAATCTGACTTAAAATGGGCAAAAGATCTGAATAGACATTTACCAAAAGAAGACATACAAATGACAAGTAGACATCTGAAAAGATGCTCAACATCATTGATCATCAAAGAAATGCATATCAAAACTACAATGAGATATCATCTCACCCAGTTAGAACGGCTTTTACCCAAAGACAGCAATAACAACAGCTGGAACGGATGTAGAGAAAAGGGAACTCTTGTACGCTGTTGGTGGGAATGTAAACTAGTATAAAACCCTATAGAGAACAGTTTGGTGGTTCCTCAGGAAAACTAAAAATTGAGCTACCATATGATCCAGCAATCTCACTGCTGGATATATACCCAAAAGAAAGGAAATCAGTATATCAAAGAGATATCTGCACTCCCATGTTTATTGCAGCACTGTTCACAATAGCCAAGATTTGGAAGCAACCTAAGTGTCCATCAACAGATGAATGGATAAAGAAAATGTGGTTCTTGTACACAATGAAGCACTATTCAGTCATTAAAAAAAATGAGATCCTGTCATTTGCAACATCATGAATGAAACTGGAGGTCATTATGTTAAGTGAAATAAGCCAGGCACAGAAAGACAAACTACATGTTCTCACTTATGTGTGGGATTTAAAAATCAAAATAATTTAACACATGGAGATAGAGAGTAGAATGATGGTTACCAGAGGCTGGGAAGGATATAGGGAGGTGTGAAGGAAATGAGGATGGTTAATAGGTACAAAAAAAAAGTTAGAAAGAGTGAATAATACCTAGCATTTGGTAGCACAACAGAGTGACTATAGTCAAAATATTTTAATTGTACAGTTTAAAATAACTAAAAGACAGCCAAGATCATGCCACCGCAGCCTATGCAACAGAAAGAGACTCTGTCTCAAAATTAATTAATTAATTAATTAAGAGTATAATTAAATTATTTGTAATGCAAAAGATAAATGCTCAAGGGACTGGATACCCCATTTTCCATGATGTGATTATCACACGCTGCATGCCTGCATCAAAATATTGTATATACTCCATAATGATATACACATACTATATATTCACAAAAAGTAAGAATGGATGTTGGATTTTATCTAATGCTGTTACTGCACCTTTTGAGAGCATCATATGAGAGCATTTACTTAATCTATTAATATGATAAATTTCACTAAATTTCATCACTTGATTTTCAAATATCATACCCATCTTGCTTTCCAGAGACAAACACACTTGATCATGATGCATTATCATTTTTACATATTATTGCATTCAATTTGCTGTTTTCTAAATTAGAGATGGGGTCTCACTATGTTGCCCAAGCTGGAGTGCAGTGGCTATCCACAGTGCTATCAGTTTCCCTCTAAGTACTGCTTTAGCAGCATCTCAAAAATTTTGATATATTGTGTTTTTATTTTCATTCAGTTCAAAGCATTTTCTAATTTCCTTATTTATTATGTGAACCATGGGTTATTTAGAAAAATGTTATTTTGTTTCCAAATTCTTAGAAATTATCCAGATATTTTTCTGTTATTGATTTCTAATTTATTTCTATCATGGTTAGAGAAGGTACTTTACATGACATGAAGCCTCTTAAATTTACTGAGATTCATTTAGTTCAGACATAGAATATCTTGGTAAATATTCCTTGTGCTTTTATAAAGAATTTGTATCCTGCTGTTGTTGGGAAAAGTTCCCTATAAATATCACTTGGGTCAGGTTGGTTGGTAGTGTTATTCAAGTCTTCTATAACCTAACTGATTTTCCATTTGTTCTATTTACCATTAAGAGATAGAAAATCTCTGACTATAATTGAAATGTTGAAATCTTTCACTCTAATTATAGATTTGTATTTTTTTCTTACAGGTCTTTCTGTTTTTGTTTTGTTTTTTTCTTGTAGGTTGAGGTAGTGCTATTTGGGTCACAAATATTTCAGATTGCTATGTCCTCATGTTGAGTACATAAGGCCAGGAGGGGAAAACTAGACATATACTAAAAAGTTCCCTACAAATATCACTTGGATCAGGTTGGTTGTAACACCTTTAACAAATGAAATTATATTATATTGTATTATATTATATTATATTATATTATATTATATTATATTATATTATATTATATTATATTATGGTATTTAAAGGTAATAAAAATATATACAAAAGTAACACTTTTAACAAATGAAATTATGTTATTTATCCTTAGGAAAACTCCTTGCTATAAAATCCATTTTCTCTGATACCAAGGGCCATTTCAGTTGTTTGTTTTTAATTAGGGCTAACATGGTATGTCCTTTCTATTCTTTTACTTTTTGTGCCTTTACATTTAAAGTTGAGGTCGAGGGACTGGAGGCAGTATATAGTTAGGTCTTTCTTTTATATCAAATCTGACAATCTTCCTTTTCATTACAGTGTTTAGACCACTTTCATTTATTATGGTGATTGACACGCTGATGTTTAAGTCTGCAGTCTTACTATCTGTTTTGTATTTGTCCCATCTCCTTTTTGTTTCCTCTTTTCTGCTTTCTTTGGAATTATTTGTCTAATTGTTATTATTCTATTCTCTCTTCTTTGTTTAATGTTAACTATGTTTTTGTTGTCTTATTTTATTGGTTGCTTCAGAGTTTGTAGCATACATCTTTAGCTTATCATAGTTTACCTTCATGTGATATTATATCAGAGAACATAGAATAAAAGAAACTTACAATAGCACATATATCTAGTTTTCCCCTCCTGTCCTTTGTGCTATTATCAAAAATTTTACTTCTACATAGGTTTTAAACTCCAAAATACATAGTTAGTATTTGTATTTTAAACAGCTGTTTGTGATTTAAAGAAATTTAAATAATAAGAGGGAAAAAAAGTATTTACCTATGCAGTTACCAGTTCTGGACCTTTTACATAGATCTCGATTTCCATCTGGTATCATTATGTTCTGCTTGAAAGTCTTTTTTTCAATGGTTTGGGTTTTTGTTTGGTTTGGTTTGGTAGTACAGGTCTTTTTATGATTAATCCTTTTAGTTTTTTTAATATCTGAAAGCATATTTATTTCATCTTTGTTTTCAAATACAGGCAATCCTTATGCTGCAGAGTTCAAATATAAATAGATATCAGTTACCATTGTTTAGCTAAAAAATTACCAGTTTAGCTGAAAAGTTACCTCTGTTTAGTAAAAACCATCCCCCAATAACATGGTTTAAATTTCAGCTATCGTGGTATATGTACTATGAGTAATTGCATAAAATACAAAATTTACTACTAGCTCCTCAGACCATTAATAAGTAAATGACAGTCAGCAAAGCATGTAGTTATGATGCCTCCTTGTTTCCTAGTGATAAACTCATGTAACGTTACATAAAAATGAATACTTTCCCGTCTCTACTAAAAATACAAAGATTAGCCAGGTGTGGTGGCATGCGCCTGTAATCCCAGCTACTTGGGAGGCTGAGACAGGAGAATCACTTGAACCCAGGAGGCGGAGGTTGCTGTGAGCCGAGATTGCACCACTGCACTCCAGCCTGGGCGACAGACCAAGAATCCATCTGAAAAAAAAAAAAAAAAAACAGGAAAGAAAGGGAATTGGCAAAAATAATAATAATAAATAATGCCAGGTACCACAAAGAAACCAAAAGTAATAATGTTGGAATGATGGAAATTCAAACAACATGAATAGAGTTGGCTAACTGTGGAAATGTTGACATTGCCACTATTTGAAAGACTCTAGATATGCAGCAAGATGAGCTTAGTGAAGGTGGACACATTGACAAATGAGTAAAGTGATTTTCATAAAAAAGAAAGATGTTTGAATTTCATATCGAAGGAACTCTTAAAGATATTTCAAACACTGAATGAGAAATGGATAAAATATTAGAAGTTAATCTGAACTAGAAGAAGTATGACAATTTACCAAAGCATAGAAAAGATGTTCATTTCATGTAGTAAGTTACCTAACAAGAAGTCAAGCACTGTTAAAACTACTCTTGGTAAATTTTTTACAAAGAAATAAACACACAAATTTTCAATGTTTTTAATGTTTCTGATTATAGTGACCCAATTAGATGTTAGTTTTACTATTTTTTATACATCTATAAGTGACATTAAGAGAGTTTTTAGTATTTTGGTAAGAATTCTTAACAGTCAACTGGGCCAGTGGTTCACTCCTGTAATCTCAGCACTTTGGAAGGCGAGTCAAGCAGACTGCTTGAGCTCAGGAGTTTGAGGCCAGCCTGGGCAACATGGCAAAATCCCATCTCTACAAAAAAATACAAAAAACTAGCCAGGTGTGGTAGTGCATGCTTGTGGTCCCAGCTACTCAGGAGGCTGAGGCAGGAGGTTCACTTGAACCTTGGAGGTCAAGACTGCAGTGAGCCAAGATCAGATCACTGCACTCCAGCCTAGACAACACAGTAGGACTCTATGTCCCATGTCTTGAGAACTGTGGTTTCATATATTTTATACAATATTTCAGTTGTTTCCGTTAGGAAAGTAAATTCAGTCTCCTACTTAGCCAGAAGTAGAAGTCAAAGCATCTAAAACTTTTATCCAGATTTTTCAAACAATACCTTAGTTCTTCACTTGTTTTACAAACAAATTCCTCAGTCTCCATTATTCATTTTCTAGTATATCCTTTTTTTGTGATTTAAATAAAATTTGAAGGACTATTTGTATGTAGTACGTCCTAAGACCAAAAAAAACCCCAACTATGAAAGAAACTAATAGAACACTAAAAGGAATGGTACATACAAAAGACCAAATGGAAACATTAAATGCACTGCTTTAGATATCCCACCTTCATTACCAGCATGTACTAGCAGTTTATCATTTGATGAAATGTTGGAGGGAAATTTACAAACCAATAAATATTTTAAATTTGCATCCCAAACTTTTACAAATGACACATATCAGATTCAAATATGTGCACATTTCTGCCACATAATCCTATATGAGGTAGTTACTATAAGCCTGACACTTGGGTGGGCACAAGTTACTTGTGTGGGCCCAGACTTCTATGAACTTATAGGACCTGAACCAGAATAGGGAAACAATGAATCTATTTTTAATGACAAAACAAATCCATGAATAAATGAGTAAATCTATCAAGATTGAAAGACCAAGCTGTGCTCAAGGTGATCAGGGGTCCTAGGAGAGGGCGCTTAACTCAACACAGGAGAAATGATGTCAAAAAGATAAAAAGAACTCATAGAGACAGAAGGTAGAATAATGGCTGCCAGGGGCTAGGGAAATGGGGCAATGGAGAGTTATTGTTCAATAGATATAGAGTTTCAATTTTACAAGATGAGAGTGTTCTGTGGATGCATGGTGGCACTGGTAACACAGCAATGCCGTAGAACTACACACATAAAAATAGCTAAGATGGTAGATTTTATGCTATGTATATCTTACCACAATTAAAATTTCTACATAAATAGATAAATAAAAAGAAAGTTTCCCTGAGAAGATATCATCGGAGCCGAGAGTATTTTTTTAATACGCAGGATTAACAAGACCTTACAAAGTTTTTGACAACAACAAAAAATCACTTTTTAAATAATGATATAACTTGTTTTCTCTAAGCTTCTGGTTAATAAAATATTTTTTAATGGAGGGAATTTCGACTGTGATGGTGGTCATGGTGGTAGTGGTGGTGGTGTTAATCTTGAAAATTATAACAAGCGATACTTCTTTGCATATCAGGTGTATCTTGAAAAGTTGCATGTAAATAGAATTTTATAAAACAAAATTTCAAATGTACAAAGAAAACTATCTGGAGATATCCCACTCTATATCTGTAACTTATATTTCCCATAAATCCCAATGTTGTTTTCATATCTGCTTTAATTAAAGAGTTACTCCTTGCCTATTGCTATTATTACTACTGACATCCTTATAGAATGTTTCTTATTATCATCTGTTTATTAGTAGAGATAAAATGAATAGGCATTCTCCAAATAGGATATATCTCTGTTTTAAGTTGAAATTGTTTTTGAATTATAAAAGATGAGGTATATGATTTTAAAAACTGGCCCTTCTAATAGATTCAAATATAACACTGTAAATTTCATTTCATGTAAACACCCATGTCCCATGTATTTACAAGGATAAATAATATTGACCTGCCTCTGAATATTGCTCTAGGTAATTAGTTATTATTCTCAGTTTCAAATATGGACACAGAAATCTAAACAATTTAGAAAGGTATGTATTATAACGTTTTAATGAACCAAACCAAACTTTACGTTCCTTCTATTTCTGTTCTCTTATTTTTCATTTCTTCAGCCCCTGATTCCCCATCATCTTATGTTTCCTAGGTCTCTCATCCTTCTCTTTCAGTTGGTTTGTTCCTGACTGTTTTGCAGGGACAGCTACATCACTACAGTCTTACCATCAGTGACACTGAGGAATTCACTGCATAATAATTTATTGTGAAGAAATCCAGATATCAGGGAAGAAAAAAGGAATGATGGGAAGAAAGGAGGGAGAGAAGGAGGAAAAAAAATAGAGAAAGGAAGGTAAGAAGGGAAGGAGGGAAAAAGGGAAAGACAGACACAAAAGGAGAAATAGAAGAAGGAAAGAAGAGACGAAGTGTCAGCTGCCTCAGCCTTGAGCCTCCGGATAATTCAACAACTGCTCAGAAATTAGCTATAGAGAAATGAACAGGAAAACGTTAATGCACTGCTTTTCACCTACATAGCAATACGAAATCATGGAAAGAACTTAAGATTTGCGTTATCCAAAACTGGATTTCAATTATTATTTTGCCACTTAACCCTGATTAATGTGAGTCATAGAACTTCTCTGAGCCATTTCCTCACCAATAAAGTGGAGAGAATAATACCTCACCTTGCTATTATTGTGAGAATTAAATAGAAAATTGAATTTAAGCTTCCTGGTTCTTAATAATGTTGGTTCCCTTCATCCCTGACTTTTTTAAAAATTAAAATCTGACATTGATCAAGCTTAATTAACATTTCAACATTTTCCAATTAATGTTTGCATTTGCTATTAAGCCAGAATATATGAACCTTATTTTGGTTATTGTATACAAATAGACATTTAAGTTTTGTTAGACACCATCAGTATATAAGCTTCACATCTCAGGAGTGTCTGTTCCGGATTTATAATTTAAATTTTATACCAGAAAAAGAGCACGTGTTAGTCATTGACTTAACAGTGAATTAGCCTATTAACATTGTGATCAAACTTTATCCAGCCGGGCGCGGTGGCTCAAGCCTGTAATCCCAGCACTTTGGGAGGCCGAGGCGGGCGGATCACGAGGTCAGGAGATCGAGACCATCCTGGCTAACACAGTGAAACCCCGTCTCCACTAAAAAATACAAAAAACTAGCCGGGCGAGGTGGCGGGCGCCTGTAGTCCCAGCTACTCGGGAGGCTGAGGCAGGAGAATGGCGTAAACCCGGGCGGCAGAGCTTGCAGTGAGCTGAGATCTGGCCACTGCACTCCAGCCTGGGCGATACAGCGAGACTCCGTCTCAAAAAAAAAAAAAAGAAAGAAAGAAACCCCGCCTCTACTAAAAAATACAAAAAACTAGCCGGGCGAGGCGGCGGGCGCCTGTAGTCCCAGCTACTCGGGAGGCTGAGGCAGGAGAATGGCAGTCCCAGCTACTCGGGAGGCTGAGGCAGGAGAATGGCAGTCCCAGCTATTCGGGAGGCTGAGGCAGGAGAATGGCGTAAACCCGGGAGGCGGAGCTTGCAGTGAGCTGAGATCCGGCCACTGCACTCCAGCCTGGACGACAGAGCGAGACTCCATCTCAAAAAAAATAAAAATAAAAATAAAAAACTTCATCTGAAGAATCATGAGCAACTACTCTCTTTATCTAAACATCCACAAAATATATTTTTGGAAAAGTAAGAAATGTGAGTTTACATGTTAAAGCAACACCCATATATTGAAAGCAATGCCCATATACACAACGTGGACTCTAAGTGACTCCTTTGCCTTCAAAATATGAATTGAGTGCTTACTATGTGCCTGCAGCACGTAGTAACTTGAACATATAGCAGTGCATAGATGTGAGACCCTTCCTAACCCATCATAAGGGTAACAGGAAATACTCCTGTAAAAAAAGACAAGTTAACAAGAGAAAAGCATAAAAGATTGATCAAAATTTCACATGACACAGGACCCTTCAGAAATAAAGACCCAAAGATAAAGGGAAAACAATTCATTTTTATGCTTAGGTTGAATGAAGAATGGACAGCCATGTAGAAATGTGATTGGACAGAAAGGGTATGTTTTAATGGTAACAGATTGAGGAAACCAGCAAGGCCTGTCTGTTCAGATTCTTCCTGGCCTCTCTGTGCGGTATTCCTCCTCCTGAGTACAGGGCAGGACTCCTTCCAGAATGCTATCAGATAAGAGTAGATCAGAAAACTTCTTTATGGTCACCCCCTAGATATAGACAGACAAGCAGGGGAAGATTAAAGTAGTAATTCTAGTTTTTATGGCTGGCTTTGGGAAAGAGGGGTTCTATTTTCTAGGACCCGCCTTGGGAAAGAGGAATTCTAGTTTCTAACACCCGCCTTATGGGAAAAAAGGGAGCAGGAGAAAGAAGAGCAGCAGAAGGTCAGAAAGATCTCACTTCTGAGCCTTGTAGTATCCTTTAGTTCAAAGTACTCGGTATGCCAAAGCCCTATTTCTTGGGGTATCATTTTCTGAGCCCCAGCATATACATGTGAGACACTCAGGAGGAAAATGAGATAATTACAATGCAGTATTGCAGATAATTTGTATTGTAATTGTATTGCAGATAATTACAATACAAGGCTCAGAGTTTGGGCTTAAATACCATCACCCTGCTGGAACCAAGAACGAAGCATGTGGGGGAGAGCCAGTTACAGGGAGATGACCAGAAAAAGTATGGTAAACAAGCGTAAGGTTTGATATCCAAATTTAAATCTATGCCTTCTCCATTGATAAGAGTATCTAACGATTTAGTCACCCTTCTCTTCCTGGTACAGAGAGGGAGATGCCCTTACAGATGAAGATTTACAAAGCTATAAATTTCCCTTTCAAAAAGGTAACTTCTACTCTGGTTTTCAGAGATTCTCCTGTGGCTGCTGTTTCTCAAAGTGGCCAGCTCATAAATAATCCTTATTTTGAGGTGGCATATTCTGGTCTCCTACAGTCACATATGGGGGTAGCATGTCCTGAGCCCTATCACTGGTCTGGGTATATAAAGACACTGAATGCTAGCTCCAAACAGATAAAGGCCAGGTGCAGTGGCTCACACTTGTAATCCCAGCACTTTGGGAGGCTGAGGTGGGTAGATCACGAGGTCAGGAGTTCGAGACCAGCCTGGCCAATATGGTGAAACCCTGTCTCTACTAAAAATACAAAAACTAGCCAGGTGTGGTGGCACGCACCTGTAGTCCCATCTACTCAGTAGGCTGAGGCAGGAGAATCGCTTGAACCCTGGAGGTGGAGGTTGCCATGAGCTGAGATCACACCACTGCACTCTAGCCTGGGTGACAGAGCAAGACTCCGTCTCAGAAAAAAAAAAATTAAAAAAAAAATAGTTAACATAAAGCCAGTAGATTTCTAAAAATTACCACAGGCAAAGAGTTAAAAGTAAATTACTGACCCTGGTCCAATCCAGGTCTAAGCAGGCATCCCAACATCTGGTATGCCTGTTTACATTTTGGCTTAATCATTGTCTATAATTGAGGAATCTTAGTAGGCAATATTCAGCAATTTACTCACGGGGAAAAATGTTTCTTCTTGATGGTGAGTATGATGTCACTACAGAATATAAAACTGGGATTAGCCAGATAGTACATATTAATCTATAATGGTTCTATGTTTGTACAGTAAAACTGCCCTGTAAAATTAAATTTTTAATTATACATTTTTAATTTTAATTTTAACTACATTTTAAAATGAAACTACAGTATGCCACACCCCTTTTCGTTTTCAGAGTTATTTAAATGTGACATAGATGTATTAGTGACAATCCTAGCACAAAACATATGGAATGCTCAAAACATTTGACTTACAGCTTTTGAGGCAGTAAAGATAATTAAAGGAACCCACGAAAGCTGGTGAAGCCTCCAGAGATTAACAACCATGGGACTCCAGAACCTCCCGAAAGTCTGAAAGGCAAGAAGAGGAAAGTGTTACTGGAGTGTGGAGAAATCTGAAACAAGAGGCACCTGATAACAATTATATACATGCTAAAGACCAGTCCCAACCAGAGACTCTCTCCTTGATATAATCAGAAGGATTAAATGGTATTAATGTTACTATAAGTAATAATAACAGCTAATACTAACACTAATCAAGATATTACTATGTGGCATCCACTGTTGTAAGCATCTGTCATGCATGTTCTCATCCATTCTTCAGCCATGAGGGGCATATTACTTGTGTCCCCAATTTGCAGAGAATAAATAATGTTCCCAAACAGTTTGTAGAAGGCTAAGTTCAAATTTAAACATAGGCAGTCTGACTGAGGAGCCTATACTCTTAACCACAAAAAGGTTTGCGTAATTAGAATTGCATTCAAATGCAATCCTTACGGTGAATCAAAAATCAGGGCATTTGCTCCAGACTCCACTCTGCAATTCAGTTGGTTTACTTTAAGCAGAGAGATTTCTTTAATTATGTAAAATCTATTTGAGGAACTGTTTTTTGATTCATCCCATAGGAGGAAAAACATAATATCATCACCTCTTGAAATTGTCAAATGTTTTTATCTTTTCAAAGCTGTTTGTTTTTCTGTGCTTATCTTCAGGGTTTTCATGCAGTCAGACTGGAAGTTGCCGCTTGCATTTGGTACCCAGCTAAGTCTTTCCATCCACATTGTCCTGTCTGCATCCAGGCTTTACATTAACTGAAAGGGACAGAATACTGTCTCAGGAAGGACTTTCCATGCAGGAGGAGGGCTACTTATCTTAGAAAATGTTTTCATTCACTTCTAACTTTTCACCACCCCCACTCCAACTCTCATCCCCCCATACCATTCCGGTTTTTTAAGCAGGAAAATTTGTATATTCTTCTAACATATTCAGTAATAGAGATTATAATACAGTGCTTTGGTAAATTCATCATCAAATACATTTTGTCAAAATATTGGGTTGGTGCAAAAGTAATTGTGGTCTTTGTCATTACTTTTAATGGCAAAGACCCCAGTTACTTTTGCACCAACCTAATACGTAGCCTCTACTAGTCAGAGTTCTCCAGAGAGACAGAACCAATAGGAGAGAATTTATTAGGGGAATTGGTTCATGCAGTTATGCAAGTTGAGAAGTCTCATGACAGGCCGTCTGCAAGCCAGACAACTAAGGAAGGCAGTAACATGGCTCGGTCCAAGTCCAAAGGCCTGAGAATCAGGGTGGGGCCAAGGAAGCCAACTTAACAACTATCTGTTTAAGGCCAAGGGCCTGAGAACCTGGGGGTGCTGATGGTGTAATTCCCAGAGTTGAGGGGCCGGAAAATCTGGAGTTCTGATGTCCAGTGACAGAAGGAAAAGGGTACCCCTGCTTCGATAGAGAGAGAAGTCTCCTTTGCTCTGCCTTTTTATTCTATCTGGGCCTTCTGTCAATTGGATGATGCCTGCCCACAATAGGTAAGGTCACATCTTCCTTGCTTTGTCCATTGATTCAAATGCCAACCTCTCTCTCTCTCTCTCTCTCTCTCTCTCTCTCTCTCTCTCTCTCTCTCTCTCTCTTAACTATTATTTTAGGTTTGGGGTTACATGTGAAGGTTTGTTACACAGGTAAACTCATGTCATGGGAGTTTGTTGTACAGATTATTTCCTCACCTTTTTCTGCTCCTCTCCCTCCTCTCACCCTCCCTCCTCAAGTAGACCCCAGTGTCTGTTTTCTCCTTCTTTGGGTTCATAAGTCCTCATCACTTAGCTCCCACTTATAAGTGAGAACATGTGGTATTTGGTTTTCAGTTCCTGCATTAGTTTGCTGAAGATAATAACCTCCAGCTCCATCCATGTTCCCGCAAAATACATGATCTTATTCTTTTTTATGGCTGCATAGTATTCCGTGGTGAATATATACCACATTTTCTTTATCCAGTCTGTCATTGATGGGCATTTAGGTTGACTCTGTCTTCGCTATTGTAAATAGTGCTGCAGTGAACATTCATGTGCATGTGTCTTTATGATAGAATGATTTATATTCCTCTGGGTATACATCCAGTAATGGGATTGCTGGGCTGAATGGTAGTTCTATTTTTAATTCTTTGAGGAATCACCATATTGTTTTCCAAAATGGTTGAAATAATTTACACTCCCACCAACAGTGTATAAGTGTTCCCTTTTCCCTACAACCTCACCAGCATCTGTTATTTTTTGACTTTTTAATAACGTCCATGCTGACTGGTGTGAGAAGGTATCTCATTGTATCTGCATTTCTCTAATGATTAGTGATACTGAACTGTTTTTGTATGTTTTTGGCCACATATATGTCTTCTTTTGAAAAGTGTCTGTTCATGTCCTTTGCCTACTTTTTAATGGGGTTTTTTTCTTTTGTAAGTTTAAGTTCCTTATAGATGCTGGATATTATACCACTGTCAGATGCATAGTTTGCAAATATTTTCTCCCATTCTGTAGGCTGTCTGTTTACTCTCTTGATAGTTTCTTTTGCTGTGCAGAAGTTTAATTAGATCCCATTTGTCAATTTTTGCTTTTGTTGTGATTGCTTTTGGTGTCTTTGTCATGAAATCTTTGCCTGTTCCTATATCCAAGATGGTATTGCCTAGGTTGTCTTCCAGGTTTTTTATAGTTTGGGGTCTTACATTTACATCTTTAACTTATCTTGAGTTGATTTTTGTATACGGTGTAAGGAAGGGGTACAGCTTCAGTCTTCTGCACATGGCTAGCCAGCTATTCCAGCACCATTTATTGAATAAAGAGTCTTTTCCCCACTGCTTGTTTTTGTCAGCTTTGTTGAAGATCAGATTGTAGGTTTGAAGCCTTATTCTGGGCTCTATATTCTGTTCTATTGGTCTCTATGCCTGTTTTTGTACCAGTACCATGCTGTTTTGGTTACTGTAGCCCTGTAGTATAGTTTGAAGTGGGTAACATGATCCTTTCGGCTTTATCCTTTATGCTTCAGATTGCCTTGGCTACTAGGGCTCTTTCTTGGTTCCATATACATTTTTAAATATTTTTTCTAGTTCTGTGAAGAATGATATTGGTAGTTTGATAGGAATAGCATTGAATCTGTAAATTGCTTTGAGCAGTATAGCCATTTTAAGGGCATTGATATCCTATCCATGAGCATGGGATGTTTTTCCTCAAATGCCACTGTCTTCCAAAAACACCCTCATAGACAAACCCAGAAATAATGCTTTACCAGGTATCTGGGTATCCTTTAATCCAGGCAAGTTGACATCTACAAGAACCATCATACAGCCCAATATCATTTTTGTACTTTTTATGGATAGATTATTTCATATAGGAAAGTGCATGAATCAAAAGTATGCAGCTCAGTTAATTATTAAAAATAAATACCCCTATGTAGCCACTACCCAGGTCAGGAAATTGAAGATTAGCAGAATTTCAGAAGCCCTCTTGTGCCCTCCTCTAATCATTGCCTACCCACTCTCTGAAAACAACCATTGCCCTAACTTCTAACTCTGTGGATGAAGTTTACCTGTGTTGAGACCTTATATAAATGAAGTCATACAATATGTACTCTTTTATGTCTGGGATTCTCTTATATCTGATTCACTCATTTTACTACATATAGCCAATGTTTATTTATTTTCAATGCAATATAGTATTCCATTGTATGAATATACCACAATTTATGTAAATTTATTGTTGATAGATATTTGTAAATTATAAAACGTAACTGATAAAGGGTTTGTATATGAAATATATAGAGATATGCTACAATAACAAAAAATGCCAATAAACCACCAATAAACCAATAGAACAAAAGACACCCTGTAGTAATAATAAAAAAAGGAAGATACCCAAATAGTCAAATAACATTAAAAGGTGCTCAATCCCCTTATTCATCCAGAATATGTAAATTTAAGCCATGATGAGATACCACTACATATGCACCAGAATGACTAAAATGAAAGGGCTGATGATAAAGTTAAGTGTTGATGAAGATAAGAAACAACACAGTCCTATACACCTTTGTGTATAATTGGTACAATCACTTAGGAAAACAGTCTGGCCTCTTCAACTAAAGTTGAATATATTCCCTTTCTAACTATAAAGTCATTTAGGTTTTAAATGCATTTTTAAAATATAGGCTTAGAGAAACAGGCTAGGTAGTGATTTATGTAAAACTACCTCTGAGATATTCCAAGTAGTTACTTATATTACATTAATTTTTGAAAATACTGTACAGTTCAATCTGATTGTGTTCTTCCCAGATTAGACCTTATCTAGAATATTACATACAAACGTGTTATTTTTTACAGGTAGGTGGATCTGGGGGGAAAAAAAAAACATGTTATTTTCCACTATACATTGGTAATTTGGAGATGAAAGTGGAGATTCTGCAAACTCTCTCAGTTAGTGATTAAATAATGCATTAAACATTAGACACCCACCATGAGCCAGAGATGGTGCTAGACACTAGAAGAAGGTTGGAGAACAAAACAACTAATAACAACACATTTAAATATTTCAAAGTCTATCACATTTCTACATTATTTTCACTCTACTCACTCTCCCTAGGTGATATCATGTACTCTCAGTCTTCTCCTGGGAGTCTGAAACTGCCTTTGGAAAGATGATGACAATGAGAGAAGTCTAGCATGGCTGACTCCATCTTGCCTGTAGCCTCACAGGCTGGCTGTCCTCACTCATTCGTGGGCATAGGCCAGCTTAACTATGGGAGGAATGTAGTTTATCGTTTAACTTTGAAGCAAGTATTATAATATTCCCTCCCTAAAATGAACTCCTTCCTTGCTAAGGGACCCAAACCACCTTTGTAAGACTAATGAAAATCACAAGATTAGGATTATAGGAGACACCTAAATTCTGCTAAATTGTAGGTGTAGCTAAATGGTAACCAGCCATTGTCCCCTAGCCTGTCTTTCTATAATCCTTTGCTGCTCAGAAGTCATGTGGTCAGAGGTCACCAGATTTAGGACTTCCTCAATTGCTCCTACAGATAACGTCACTATTGGGCTGGGCGCCATGGCTCACACCTGTGATCCTAGCACTTTGGGAGGCCAAAGTGGGTAGACTGCTTGAACTCAGGAGCTCGAGACCAGCCTGAGCAACATGGAGAAACCCTGTCTCTACAACAAAAACATGCACACACACACACACACACACACACACACACACACACACACACAAACAGAAGCCAGGTGTGGTGGTATGAGCCTGTGGTCCCAGCTAGTTGGGAGGCTGAGGTGAGGTGGGAGGGTCACTTTAGCCTGGGAGGCAGAGGTTGCAGAGAGCCGAGATCACGCCACTGCACTCCAGCCTGGATGACAGAGCAAGACCCCCATCTCAAAATAAAATAAAATAAAAAGATAACATCACGATTTTGGCACCTAAGATTGATCTTTTATGAGGTCTTTCAGACTTCTGCATTTTGGCAACCAAGCAACTCCACCCAGACTCAGGATTCATGACTCAATCAGTCCTATGACCCCCTCCCAGAGGCAGACTCAGTACACAGAGACTGTTTTTCACACCCCTATGATTTCATCCCCAACCAACCAGCAACACCCATTCCCGAGCCGCCTACCCACGAAATTATCCATTAAAACTCTAGCTTCTGAGTTCTTGGGGAGACTGATTGGAGTAATAATTCCAGCCCTTCTGCTTGGCTAGGTCTGCATTAACTATCTCTACTAGTCCATGCAGCAGGCACTAAGAACCTATTGAGCAATTACAAGTCTTTTCCTGTGATCTCTAGGCTTGTAAGTCCTAAGTCTTAATATTCAACCCAAATCTCTACCCTTAGCACCAGACTTTTATCCCTACCGGCTGACTGGACGTCCATTTGTTCCAGCTGCTTGTATCTAAATCTAACTAATCTTCCCCTAAACCTTCTACCTCTGTTAGCAGTTATAGCATCCATGAAGTCTTTGAAGCTGAAAACATAGTCGTCTCTGAACTCTTTTTATTTATCTCTCACCCTCAACATCTATTTAATTGCTAAATCCTGCTGATTTTACTTCCACCTTACCTCCATCCTCTTTTATTAGCACCTGCCTGAATTGCAAAAGCAGCCTCCCAGCCATGCCTCTGAACTTCCAGTCAACATACCTTTTGGCAGTGCCCACCTGTCCTACCTTACAGGCAATGGGATCTAGTTGATTTCTCTCATCAAATCATTCAATGGTTCTTCATCACCTTTAGCACAGAGCATCACCTACAGTCATCTCAGTTTATGTTGTAAAAGCAGAGACTATTCAGAAACTGGTAACAGTAGCTGCTTCCTGAAGGGGAACCTGTTGACTGGGGGAATGGGAAGAGACCCTTAGTTTTCACCATGTACCCTCTTTATTTTTTTTAATTTGGTACCATAGCCAGGTCTTGCCTATTCAAAAAACATTTTTTAACATATGCTATATAAGATTCTGCATATTGGCAATAAATGGGCTACAAATTTGCTTCTGAGCATCCTGATAGCCAAAGAAACAAGAGAAACAAAATTAAAGTCATGTATTCATTAAAATCAAATCAAACCAACTTCTGAGAACAAGCCCAGGTTTTCCTTGATCTAAAATATTTTTTTAAGGAAGTTTTCCTCTGGGTTCTCATGTATAGGGGAAATCTTCAACACCATTCCCAAATAATTTCAACAGTGACTTTCAGGCTGCTGGTCCTTACAATATTCCTCCAAAAGCCCAAAAGCATAACTGAAAAAGTTTGGTACAGCCATTCTCCCAGGAACCAGTCATCTAATTTTGATGGTTTCAGATGCTCCATTCAAACTGGATTTTGTAATATGGTCAGCATAAAAAGAAATGAATATTTTCCTCTAGTAATATATATGAAAGAACTCTGCACAAATGAGAGTTGCTAACAGTGAAACAGTCTGGTTCTGAAGTAATTAGCCCATCTTCACTATCAGGGATATTGCAGAAGAGATTGCTGCCTTGGGTAGAAGTTTGGAAAAAATAACATCTAAGATCCTTTTAAATATTAAGATTCTACAAGGTGGTGCATCTAAGCATCTTGAAATTGTCTTTTAAAGTTTCAGCACATCTCTATGTGTTAGGAGCTATTATTTAAATAAATTTAAGATCTGTTGTCTGCTTTGCTCATGGGGCTTCCTTGTAACTGGGAAATTCCCTGAATAGAAGGAGAGGTACTATTAGCATGTGATTTAAAGGAAGTCTAAAGAGCTAAATTTGTAGCTTGTGAGGCATTTAAGAAGACCCATGAGCTCGGATTCTCAGTTCCACATCTACCAGCTACCTTCCATGCTCAATAAGTCTAAATAATTCTACCCAAAACAAGCAGTACTACTCCATTTCTTGCCCTAGATTTTCTTACATCAGACAAGGAGAAAGTATCTCAGCCTGTGTCTGCACAAAGGTACAGTAAATATCAGAGGGCCAGACCCCTTTCTAAGCATGTGTGTGTGCGCATGCACCACTCACTTCCAAATTGAGAAGTTCTATCGTATAAGAGGAAAAAAGGAGGGAGAAAGAAGGAAAGAAGGGAAGTGGGTTGGGAGGGAAGTAAGAAGGAAGGAGGGAAGAGAGAGAGGGAGTAAGGAGGGAAGAGAGGAAGGGGGAAAGAGGGAAAGAGAGGAAGGGGGGAAGGGAAGAAGGGAGAGAGAGAAGGAGGGAAGGAGGGAGGGAAGGAGGGAGGGAGGGAGGGAGGAAGGAAGGAAGGAAGGAAGGAAGGAAGGAAGGAAGGAAGGAAGGAAGGAAGGAAGGAAGGAAGGAAGGCAGGCAGGCAGGCAGGCAGGCAAGACAGGAACTCCCCAGGCCCAGTTTGCAGGGGAGGTGGGAAGAGGAGAGGAATGTCCTTGCCACCCAGGGCCCAGCCCAGTGCTTACTTCACCAAGACTCGCTGTACCTCTGTCACCACATTCCCTTGGCGCCTAAAAGGTAAGTACCATCTTCTTAGCCTGTGGCTGAAGGGAAGCAGAGAGGGAGAAAGGTTGCAAAGCGTCTAGCTGGGAGTATATGCAAACTAAATCAAATGTATTGTTCAAAATTTACAGTGGGTCATCTCTTCTTTTTTCTTATTTCTTTTCAATATCGAATGAAGGGCTGACCAGCAAGGTCAAACTCCCCTTATTAATGAGGCATTGCTGGGGCTCTGTCTCATTAGGGCACTCAGAACTGTGCATTTACTGCAATTTGCAGCACTTAATAGAGAAAGGTCAGAGCGGGTCACGTTCAATTTCCACTTGGCAGAGGGAGGAAAAATGGAAGCAATTCATTTGCACAAATTTGAATAATTCTTCTCAGTCTCCTTTTCTTTATCTACGTATGGATAATTCCTGCATCTTACCTCACTCACAATCATTTCAGAACTGCCAACTGCCGGATTTCTATGAAGGCTGTAATGGAGCTGACAGATTCTATGAATCCAGGTGTCAAAATAAAGCCTCTGGCTTCTTCCCCCACCCCCTTCTCACAACAGGGAATAGGAGCTGCCTCTAGTGAGCTCTTAAACTTATCATAAATGTATCAAGATTGCTGTGGGCCATGAAACAGCTGTAGACAATTAATCTTTCCACAATTCTTCGGCATAAGAATTGCTTTCCCCGCAAAGTAACATCTGCCGTGCTGAGGTGATTATTCACGGCCGATGGGCGCCACCGTAGTTTTATGCATAGAGCCATCAGTGGCAATGAAGCAAAATTTATAGTTTTCCCTGGTTCAGTAAAAATAACATTTCAGCTGCATTAAAACATCATCCATCAGCATTGTCCCAGAGCCCAGAGCCCCATCTCATCCAAAGAAATTAAAAAGTATTCATTTTAATGCTAACTTCTGAAGCTTGCAATGACACCACCGCCTTTTGGGGTTGGGAGGTAATATCACAGAGGAAGGCGGAAGGAAAAGGTTATGTAGCAGAGTGAAGCTGAGTATTAAATGTGCTACTAGATAGTAATGATGTCCCAATGACTGGACTGCTGGTTCTTATTTATTCATAGTCCCTGAATGGTTAATCAAAAATCCTTGAATCAGATTAACAACTAAAAAAGGGAAGTCATTTCATACAAGCAATATAATTCCCTGGCTTCAAGGGAAGGTATCAAGTGGATACCAAAGCAATAGATACCTCTTCCAATGCAGTGGGCATTTTGTTTGTTTAACAGTTGAAACATGAATCTGGTGGAATAAGATTTACCTTGGGGGGAAAAAAGGGCATTTGCTTTTAAACCTCCCTCACGATTATGTCAAGCTCAGGGCTTGTTCTCAAAAGCGAAAGAGCCTCCCCCTACTTTGAAGCTCTGTTTATAAAGTGGCCAGTTTTAGAACTGGATGTATGGATATTTGAAAACAACAAAATAGAGGCAGAGAAAGACGAAGTCCATAGAGTTTCTTGGCCTACACGGCCTTCATACACAGTGCAGGTCTCCAAACACACCAATTTGCAAATAAAACATAAATAATATGTTATATTCAAACTCATACATGCTGCATTCCACTGAGCCACCTTTACAATACTCATGTTTTTACAGTCCACCAAGTCAGCCTGGACTTGGGGTAGTATGCTCCACGTCCTGTACTATATGCTAAGAATACACAGACCTGTAAAAGAGAGGTCCTGCTTGTGGGCAGCCACAGTCCAGAAAGAAAGCATATAAACAAATAATTAAAATATAGGTGGTAAGTGGCATAATGAAATAATAAACAAAGTGCTGTGGTTGTATGGAAAATGCAATTGCTCAGCTGAGAGGAGTAAGAGAAAAATGTCAATTCAATGCAGTTCAGAAAATTAGAGGATATCTGAATACTCACTATCAGAGGCGTTAGTAAATATCATCTGGCAATTGTGTCATCATACCTAAAACTATTAGTATTCAAAGTCATAAACAAATTTACTTAGAAAGTCACTGAGAAAAGCTAAGAATGAACTGGAAGGTGAGACTTTGACTCTGGTGCTATAGCACTGATATTTCACTGGTGTTACCTCCTACAGAGGCTTTATAAGGTGCAATGCTCTATAAAGGATCTCTCAAAATCAATGTTTGTCCTTGGCGTGTTTTCATCCAAAAGTGAAAGCTAATCATTTTTTACTCATTGGAGATTCTCTTAATTTCACAGTCAATGAAACACAGATTTCAGTGCAAGCCAAAAGTTGAATTTTGCAAAGGTCAAAGGGAAATTTCAAGTTGCTGTGTCAGTGAGTCTCAAACCACAGGCTGAGATGTGCTGATCTGTCACAGCAGAATAACCTCAACACAGGACTGACTCCTCGCCTGACAGGGAGCATTGGGAGAACACAGATCCTCAGGACAGGTCCACATAGAGGCAGGTCCACATTGCGTCAAGGTCCTCCAGTAGGTTAAAACTGATCTTTCTCTTTTGTTTTCCAATTTAAAACTACTACTATCTTTTGAAATTGTTTAGAGGTTGTGTGACATTTAGTGAACAAATACTTTTAAATATCTTCAATAAGCTTACACTTAGTCAAGTTTAAGGTTTAGAGAGAGAAAAAGAAAGAGTTGTTCAATATATTTTAAAGATTTATATATACATAAATAAGTTTACATATTTTTAATATAACATATAAATATATGTCAACTTATATATGTAACTTTTAAATTATGTTAAATAGCTGTATATATTATATATACATATATATACACATATATATACACACTATATATATATAATTCTAGGCCAGACGCAGTAGCTCATGCCTGTAATCCCAATACTTTGGGAAGCAGAGTACAGGATTGCTTGAGTCCAGGAGTTTGAGACCAGCCTAGGCAGCATAGTGAGACTTTGTCTCTAAAAAAACACTAACAAAATACCCAGGTATGGTGGCTCACGCCTGTTGTCCCAGCTATGGGAGACTGAGACAGGAAGATCGCTTGAGTTTGGGAGGTTGAGGTTGCAGTGAGCTGAGATCACACCACTGCACTCCAGCCTGGATGGCAGAGCAAGACCCTGTCTCAAAAACATAAATAAATAAATAATTCTGTAGATCTCTGAATACCTATGTTGAATTCTCATCACATGAGCTTTCAGTGATGTATGTCTCTCCAGCCCTTGCTGTATATATGTCAATAGAAATTCTATGAAGGGAAATAGATCCAGAGGAATACCATATTCTCAACCAAAAGCTGACAATACAATAAAAAATTACTTCAGTGAAAAAGAAAAGTTAGCTGTATAAGGGTGTACACTAATGAACAGATTTAAAACTTTATGTATAATAAATGAAAAGAGGATATAATTTGGAAGAAATTTTTCTCAGTGCATAAAGCTGTAGGAATATTGTTTTGAAAGATAAAATCTGGAATGGATTGAAGGTTGAGAAAAATTCTATAGAGAAAATGTGCCTCTTTTTAAGCTGTATTTATTGTCACAAAAACAAAATGTCAAGGCCACTCACTGTGACAGATGTGAGGAGTCAGAACTAGTCAATGCCTGTTTTGTTTCAGTCTTCTCTATCCACAGCATGACTTTCACTCCTGAGAGGAACGCACTGATGTGGTTGAAGAGGAAGTAGAGTCCCGGGACAAGTAGTGTGAAATAAATTCAAGTTTCGGGGCCCAAAATAGTGGGTATTAGAAAGACCACAATCACGATCCCACAACCACTGTCAAAATCCCAAGAAATTAACGGAAAGGGAAAGGTTCCCCAAAACTAGATGAGAGCAAACATCTGTATTTCCTAAAGGAATAAAGTGGACCCAAGGAACATTTTATGTTGAATCCCAGGATAATTCTAGATGTCTTGTGAGCACTGGAAAATAAAAGTGTGGTTCACTTGGATAAACCAGACTAACAAACAGGAGAGCCAGAGATTGACTCCATCTTGATTTCATTAGAGCATTTAATAAAATGGCTGGGATCTTTGTATTCAGGATGGAGAAATGGGGCTGAGGGAGTGAGAATGTGCAGAATTTATAGCTGGTTGAACAGTGTTAATTAAGTAACAGAGGGAACCCAGGGGAAGTTGGTATGCTGGAGTGCAGGTACAAGAATCTGTGTGTTCAATTTTACTTTCTTGAAGGAAGACATCTCTCATACAGTAGTTAGCCCAGAGTGAGAAGAGAAGCTAACATTGCCCAAGGCTGCCAGCCGTACAACTTTTAAACAAGTTGGGAGCTGGCTGATGAGCCAGAAATAATAAGATAAAGTGTAATAAAAATAAATGTAAAGCCCAACATCCTCATTCAATAAATTGCAGCTCACAAACCAACCTCAAGCTTAAATGTTACCTAGTAAAAGAAGTCCCATTAAATGCAGGAGCAGCAGAAGCTCATTTAAAGTTCAACAAATAAGGTTCTACACTTAGTCCTAGCCAATTTAAAAAGATAAATAAAAACAACTAAAGATAAAAGATTGATATCCAGGCAATACGACTAGATACCCAGAAAGTACAACAGAATCAAACAATTAGAACACTATTTTCAAAAGCAAATAAGGCCAGAAGTAGTGGCACACGCATATAATTCCAACACTTGGTGAGGCAGAGGCAGGTGGACCACTTGAGGTTAGATTTCAAGGCCAGCTTGGCCAACATGGTGACACCCTGTCTCTACAAAAAATACAAAAGTTAGCTGGGCGTGGTGGCACACACCTGTAATCCCAGCTCCTCTGGAGGCTGAGGCAGGAGAATCTCTTGAAACTGGGAGGCGGAGGTTGCAGTGAGCCAAGATGGCGCCACTGCACTCCAGCCTGGATGACAGAGTGAGACTCGGTCTCAAAAAAGAAAAGCTAATACAAGTAGTCATCCAAGATGAAGTTACAAAAATTGAATGCTTGTCTATATTTCTAGAAAAGCCATTTCAAAAATGTTTTAAAATCTCATGCAGAATTGTGAAAATAAATAAAAAATAAAATATCTAGAAATAACTGAAAATAAATGGCAGGATCTATATAAAATATGTGGAAAAATTTTACCAAGAGATTGTTTTTAAAGGTTTGAATAAGTAAAGAGATATAAGATATTCCCAAATATTAATAAAATTCTAATTAAAATCTCGACCAATTTATTTTAACTTAAAAAGTATTCTAAATTAATCTAGAAGAATAAAGAAAGGCAAAAGGCCCATATAAGCACCAGGAAGGAGTACTAGCATCATCAAATATTAAAACAAGTTGCAAATTTTTAATCAATAAACTGGTAGGGTATTGACTTGAGAATTGTTAGATCAATTGAAAACAGTTGTAATGTATAATGACAACTACACCATCATTCACGAACAAAGGACAGCTTTTTAATTGACAAGCTCTGTCAATTGATTCAAAAAAAAGTTTAGATGATACTTTGACCATAAAAAAATTTCAGAAGGATTCGATAATTAAGTAAGTTAAATTTAAGAAGTTAGAGAAAATCTAGGCATTTCTGATTTCTGAATGAGAAAAGATGTTCTAGGAATGAAAGAAATAGAAGAAAGCATAACAAAAAAGATAGTTAAAATTGAAAATAATTAAAATGTTTTATGTCTTTGTAACATAAAATTAGAAAGAATCTGTATTTAAAAAGGGAGTAAAACAGCAAACAAGAAACTGAGAAATATTTGGAATAAATATTACAGACATAATATTCTTCCAAACTAAAGAGTTCACAATAAATTAATAAAAAATTCAAGACCAAAGTAAATAAGTAAATAATACTAACAGATAATTTACAAAAGAATAAATAAAATTATGTAACAAATACTTGAAATTACTAATACTAAAAATTTACAATCATGGCCGGGCACAGTGGCTCACAGCTGTAATCCCAGCACTTTGGGAGGCTGAGGAAGACAGATCACCTGAGATCAGGAGCTTGAGATCAGCCTGGTTAACATGGCGAAACCCCTTCTGTACTAAACATACAAAACATTAGCCAGGTGTGGTGATGCGCACCTGTAATCCCAGCTACTCAGGAGGCTGGGGCAGGAGAATCATTTGAACCCAGGAGGTGAAGGCTGCAGTGAGCTGAGATAGCACCACTGTACTCCAGCCTGGGTGACAGAATGAGACTCTGTCTCAAAAAAAAAAAAAATTACAATCATAATACATTACTTTTGCCTGCTGACTTAATAATTATTTTTTCAAAAAAATCTAATATTTGTCAAAGTACAGTGAAATGGATACTTTCACATACAACTGGTAAAAGCAGAAATTAGTGCAGCATGTCTGGGGATAAATTTGGCAATATGAATGAAGAGCCTGAAATATATTCTTACTGTTTAATCCAGTAATTCCACTTTAGAAATAAATCCTAAGAAAATAATCCAAAGTATAATGGATTAATTTTAAAGGCTTAAACTATGAAAATATTTATCTCATAATTGTGAATACACTATATAAATATTTAATGAAAGAATATCAGTACACAATGGAATATGTTTTTACATATTACAATAAGATTCTAAATACATAGATGTGTTGTGGACTGAATTCACATGTTAAAG
The DNA here is from genome assembly GCF_007565055.1 of Rhinopithecus roxellana. Taxonomy (NCBI): domain Eukaryota; kingdom Metazoa; phylum Chordata; class Mammalia; order Primates; family Cercopithecidae; genus Rhinopithecus; species Rhinopithecus roxellana. The sequence goes on from NC_044550.1 coordinate 51,600,032, forward strand.
TCCTAAATCTCAGTACCTCAGAATGTGACTGTATTTGGAGACAGAACCTGTAAAGAGCTATGTAAGTAAGTAATGAGGCTATTAGGGTGGGCCTTAACTCAATCTGACTCGTGTCTTTATAAGACGAGAAGATTAGGATATACAAAAAAGAAACCAGGCCCATGTATGCATAGAGGAATGACCATGTGAAGAGGCAGCACTTGCACACCAAGGAGAATGACTTCAGGAGAAATCAATCCTGCAGGCACCTTGATCTTGGACTTTCAGCCTCCAAAACTGTGAGAAAACACATTTCTGTTGTTTAAGCCACTCAGTCTGTGGTATTTTGTTATGGCAGCCCTAGCAAACTAACACAACATGTTAAAATGTTAGAAGGGAAAACAAGGATATGTATTTATATATACATTCGACCTGTGAACAATGTAGGACTTAGAGGCACCAATGCCTGTGCATACAAAAATCCATGTATCACTTTTAACTCACCAAAAACTTAACTGCTAATACACTACTGTTGACTGGAAGACTTCCTGATAACATACGCAGTCAATTAGCACATATTTTGTGTATGCATTAAATACTGTACTCTTACAATAAAGTAAGACAGAGGAAAGAAAAATTATTAAGAAAATCATAAAGAAGAGAAAATATATTTACTATTGATTGAGTGGAAGTAGGTCCGCATAAGGTCTTCCTCCTTATTGTCTTCACATTGAATAGGCTGACGAGAGGTTGGTCTTGCTGTCTCAGGGGTGGCAGAAGCAGAAGAGGTAGAGGAGGTAGAAGGGGAGGCAGGAGAGGCAGGCACACTCGATGTAACTTTCAGTGAAAAAAAGTCATGGATAAGTGAACCCACACAGTTCAAACACATATTTTTCAAGCGTTAACCGTACATTAGGACCTCAACTATGATGAATTTTTTTTCTTACAGGAAAGACTGAAAGGAAATATACACCATAATTACAATGGTTGTTGCCTTTGAATGGTAGTGTTATGGGTCAATATTTTTATTCTTTTTATACTTTCACTAATATTCAAATGTTCTACAATGAACCTATGTTGCTTGTGAAATCAAGAAAAAGAATACTTCTGGTCAGGCATGGGACTCATGCCTGTAATCCCAGCACTTTGGGAGGCCAAGGTGGGTGCCTGAGCCCAAGAGTTTGAGACCAATCTGGGCAACATAGTCAGACACCCTTTCTACAAAAAATTTAAAAATTAGCTGGGCATGGTGGCACATACCTGTGGTCCCAGTTACTCGGGAGGCTGAAGTGGGAGGATTGTTTGAGACTGGGTGATTGAGGCTGCAGTGAGCCGTAAGCATACTTCTGCACTCCAGCCTAGAAGATGGAGCAAGACTCTGTCTCAAAAAAACAAACAAACGAACAAAAGAATACTTTTTTTTTTTTTTTTTTTTTTGAGACAGAGTCTCACTCTGTCGCCCAGGCTGGAGTGCAGCGGCACCATCTCGGCTCACTGCAAGCTCCGCCTACCGGGTCCACGCCATTCTCCTGCCTCAGCCTCCCAAGTAGCTGGGACTACAGGCGCCCGCTACCTTGCCCGGCTAGTTTTTTGTATTTTTTAGTAGAGACGGGGTTTCACCGGGTTAGCCAGGATGGTCTCGATCTCCTGACCTCGTGATCCGCCCGTCTCGGCCTCCCAAAGTGCTGGGATTACAGGCTTGAGCCACCGTGCCCGGCCTAATTCTATCTTAAGTTGTACTCACAGTGAGGTATCCAAACAAGAATCTACCACTCTTAAGAGAATGGATATTAATGCTAGACCAGTTTTTAAATTGTAGTTCCTACACTCTGATAGATGTGTGATGTAAACTCCTTGACCTACATTTTCCTGTATGGGAGAAAGAAATTATAATCCTCCAGGTTACTGTAAAGATTAAATGAGTGGACAGAAAGAAACTGACATACAGTAATCCCTCAGTAAAAGTTGTCCATTATTGTGGTTTTTGAAGTTATCGTTGTAGAGTGGATAACCTCCTTAATGTGGTACTTTTTTCTGGGTGCTACATACTAAAGAAAATATTGACAGCTAGAAATAGCACCTAGGATGGCAAAAGGAGCCAAAATCATATGAAGAACCTGGGAATATTTGCCTAAAAAGAGGACACCTGGTGCATGTGACAGCCATATTAAAATACTGGAAATGAGATCTTTATAAAGACCTAGACCCAGTAAGAGAAAATTATAAGGAAACAAATCATAGTTCTATTTTAGGCAGAACTAACAGCTGAAGCAGTCCAAATATCTGACACTAAAATTAACATATTTGGAAATTTTGAAGTAGAGTATATCAGAGTTCTCCAGAGAAACAGAACCTATAGAATGTATATATACATAGAAAGAGATTGGCTTTAAGGAATTAACTCATGAGATTGTGCAGGCTGACAAGTCCCAAGTTCTGCAGAGTGAATCAGCAAGCTTGGGGACCCAGGAGAGCTGATGGTGTAGTTCCAGTCCAAAGACCTGCAAGCTTGAGCCCAGGAAGAGCTGGTGTTTCAGTTCAGGCCCAAAGGCAAGAAAACACCAATGTCCCAGTTCAAAAGCAATCAGGCAGGAGGAATTCTCTCTTATTTCTGAGAGGATCAATGTTTTTGTTCTATTCTGGCCTTCAACTGAGTGGATGATGCTCACCCACATTATGGGGGGTAATCTACTCAGTCCACCAATTTAAATGTTAATCTCATCCCAAAGCACCCTCACAGAAACCCTCACAATAATGTTAGACCAAATATCTGGGCACCCAGTGGCCCAGTAAAGTTGACACATAAAATGTAACCATCACAGGGGAATTTCAAAATGTGGTGAAAATTTGGGCTGGTAACCTATACAATATTTTTGCCAATAAAACTAAGGAACCTAAATCCACCAAAATATTCAGGATTGTTTCCTAGTTCCCAAATTACCTGTTTCCAGAAAAATTGAAGCTAGCAATCAGTTTTGGGGTGTTTATATATAAAATCATGGTATCTGTGATGATTCAAAAACTAATAGAAGAGCACAGAGAGAACTCAAAAATATTGGTGAATTTTTAAAATTAATGAATTAAAAATATTGGTGAATTCTTAAAATTAATGAAAAACTAAATTAAAATTAGCTTTTCTGCTTGCTGCTTTTCTGGATACGTACATATCTGTACTTATTAAAACAAAAACATAACAGCAACTATGAACTGTTTGGAACTACCCTTTAGAAATAGGTAGATAATAGATATAGGTAGGTAGGTAGATAGATAGGTAGATTGATAGATAGATAGATAGATAGATAGATAGATAGATAGATAGATAGATAGATAGATAGATCTCACAAAATACACCGGATTACAGTCTTAAGATCTAAGTTCCAGTTCTTGCTGTGTCTATAATAGCATGACTTGGAGCAAATCACTTATCTCTTGAGACCTTCTTTTGCTTCGTCCCTTTCAAAATACCTTTTCAAAAAGCTAAAACCATGACTATCATACATATACAGAAAGAACACATGATAAAGATTTATTTAACTCACTAATGAGGGAACCAACAAGATGGTAAAGCTATTTAAAAGGATAGTAGAAGAAACAGAAAGAAAGTTGCTGGAATAAGAGTGCTAAATTAGATGCCAAAATGGAATAAGATACACAACTAGTTAGTGTCTTACAAAACAGTAAAAACTTTGGGGTTAACTTTTTTACCAGAAAATATGTGTGTGCCTACCAGGCAAAATTCTTATTCTACCAGCTATGAATTATTTGCATCTCCATCAATTTTCTATAAGTGAATATCTACCCTTCCAGAGTTGTAAAAATACCCTAATCAACAGTAAATGGTAAGTCGAAGAAAGATATCTACCCTAGAAAAATTAGATAATGCTGTTAGACACTGTGACATTGAAAGGACAGGTCATCTTTTTGCCTATATCCAAATTTTGAAATTTTTTTACATCTGAATATCAAGAATAATAATTTCTACATACCAGTTTGTTATGAGCCATAAGTGAGAAAAGGTACATGCAAGTGCTTTGTTCTGAAAACACCACCCAAATATAAAATATTGGCATTATTACCAGTGGCTTTCTCATTGAGTCAGCCTCTGCTAAACACTTTTATTTACCCCCTACCTTTCCTTCTTTTTCTGTTTTCCCAAACTCATCCACTATCCATAAGCCAGGATTATCTTACTCTTCTTTCTTCCTCCCCATCTCCTATACCTTATAACCCACCAAACCTTGTCTATTGGTCTCCTAATATTTCCCATCTGTTTAGTTCTTTCCTGACTAACTTTCAAGCCTTCACTTCAATGCCACATCTTCAGAATTTCTTTTCTAATCTCCACTGGGCAGATGCCCATTCACCTATCTGATCCCATAACAACTTGTTCTTCCTCAGTTCTAGCACATTACACTACATAATAAAGCATTTTAGTGTCTTTAATACCTTATTTTTAAAGGAAATTTTTGACATCTTTTTCAGTATTTTTATTCCAGTACTTGACACATTGTATAAGTTCAATAAATATTTAATTAAGTGTATAAATGGAAAGAAAATAAACCATTCATCAGAATAAGTTGTGCATATATTTTTTAAAAAGAAAACGTTATTATAAAAGGAAAGAGAAATCATAGTTCAGGACTGGAAGGTGGGGAAGAAAATAAAGGGAGATAATATACAAAACTTGAGAGTTGCAAGGATCTTAGATGTCATGTTCATTCCACTATTCATTTTGCACATGAGGAATCCAAAATGTTAAAGCAATTTGCCCCAAACCACACAAGTCATGAAACACTAGGACATCAACTTTGGTTCCACGACTCCCTGGTACAATACCAGTAAGCAGTGAATATCTGCAGGAGAGGAAATGGGAACAAAATGTCTTCTTTACTCTTAGCAAGAATGCAGACACTTATTCTCCCTTCAAGTTTCAAGGTAATACATAGGCGTAAGAGGGACAATATTCTGATTCATTGCTCACTGGGCACATAGCCATTCACCCTGCACCTGAGTAATAATGTCTCCCTATGAGACTGCGCAGTCATTCTCCTAGGAGTCCTTGAATATTCTCAACAGTCTTGTGGGAAATTGAGGGTTAGGGGTTTTGCTTTTCCATAGAAAATGCAAAGTGGCTAATTTCCTTCTCTCCTCCCCCACCCACCCATTTCAAACTCATCCATCAGATCTCAGAAGAGTACAATACATGAAATAACAAGAATAAAAGCCTTTATATTAAATTCCTTGTGGGTGAACTTTGCAGATAAAGCAGAACAATCTGATCTTAGCAAGTTAAATGGTTTGCAAATCACAATGTGCTGCACCCTTCAGATGTATCCTTATGTAAAATAAATCACCTAGTATTATCATAACAGTATTTGGGGAAATTTGCAAGTGCAGTGGAGTGAGAGGGGTTTGCTTCAGAAAAATCTGCATATATATTTACATCTGTATGAATTTTCACCAGAGGTCTACAGCCATTTGGGAAGAGGCAACTAATTTTTCATTTACCTAAACCATAGTAGCCTGATAAGAATACTGGGACAAGGGGAAAAGAATCTAGAATGTAAAGGAAGGGAAAGGAAGAATAAAGGATGCCGCCATTGAGTCCCTTAGTATATAGAACCAGAGACAAGGACGGTAAGGAGAGGGCTTGTCACTGCTAGATCTATGCCACTCCCTTCTGCAAATCATAGTAAGTTTCATACAAAGATCACCGAACCAGATAAGGCTATAAGATACTCTGGCTGATAGTGATCTGTTGATTACAGGCTCTATATATTATATAGTGTATAGATTTACACACATGATATGATTGTATATATGTAAATATATGTGCATTTGTATATACAAATAAATGTATATAAGAAATGTACTTGCTAAACAAACAAAAAATATTAGCAGCTTGCTGTTAGTAGACCATCTACTTTCACATTACGCCTTAATACTACTATATTTTTTCCTGTCACAAGTACATATTTGAAAACAACTTGCCGGGGCCAGAATTTAAACTTGCATTTAAGAGAGGAACACAAAATAAATTATAAAACGTTTGAATGACAACTTAAATTAGCAGATGGGTGTTTGCACATGCGTGTGCATGCACATATACATATACACACACCCTTCATTTTATTTCCCTCTTACTCACCTGATTTAGCCAGTAAATAAAGGCTGCACTTACCAAAAATATTACCTGCTCAGCAGCAATCTCACTACTCCACCTAGACTTAGGTACATTAGACTCCCAAACATAAAAAAATAATACTGAGGGAGAAGGTTTTTCAATTATAAAGTCAACTGAAAAAACTTTGAGAGACTCTTTTGTGATATCATTGTAATAAAAATGTCTATCATTTAGTAAAAGTCTCCTTCTGTGCTGGGAACTATGCTTTACATAAACAAACAAAATAAACCCATGAAAACTCCGGCGTAAGCTTTACTAAAGAAAAGTCAGTTATATCATTGTTTATAAAGACAATGTGTATATTGCAGACTTTAAAATACAAAGGAACACACATGAAAAATTCCCCCAATGGTGATAAGACAAGTTGATTTATTTACTTATGCATGTAACTGAAATGCACAGCACATTGCAATTTCTAAATCATTTAATATACCAAATTCTAATCATTCTACTCTTATTGCAAAGTTTAATCATAATAGTATATATTTTTAAAAATTAGCCGGGCACTGTGGGTCAAGCCTGTAATCCCAGCACTTTGGGAGGCCGAGACAGGCGGATCACGAGGTCAGGAGATCGAGACCATCCTGGCTAACACAATGAAACCCCGTCTCTACTAAAAAACACAAAAAAACTAGCCGGGCGTGGTGGCGGGCGCCTGTAGTCCCAGCTACTCGGGAGGCTGAGGCAGGAGAATGGCGTGAACCCGGGAGGCGGAGCTTGCAGTGAGCTGAGATCCGGCCATTGCACTCCAGCCTGGGTGACAGAGCGAGACTCCGTCTCAAAAAAAAAAAAAATTATTAACCAGGTTTTTTTAATGCCATAATCTCTTAAACTCTAGTGGAAAGAGTGAAGTGTTTTTCAAAAAATAGGGCTGAAAATTTAAGTTAATTGAGATGGCAATATCCTTTTCAGACAAAGCATAAATCAAGATTAATAATATTCATTCTATAAGACAAGGAGATTTATTTCATAGGAATAAAATACTGAATATATAATAAAGATATATTAGTAAATCTTTATGTGCCAAATAGTACCTTTTTATATCAAACAAAAAATGTTTTATAAATAGAATCCTAAAACCCAATGAATAAATATATACACAAACCCATATATATCTCTGTGTATGTGTGTGTGTAAGAACTCAACATAGCATTGTTACTTTTGACAGATTAAGTTGCAAAAAAATAAGGATATAGGGTTCTGAATAACCTAAGTACCAACATTAATATAATAGATACACATACAGAACTTTGTAACTTATAGAAAAGCTTCTTATTTATAAGTGTCTGTGTAATGTTTTCCAAGACCATAAATTACCAAAAAAATTTAAGTAAAATATTTAGAACCCATTCTTTGACAATAATGCAATATAAGTATTGGTCAGTGGGCCGGGCGCGGTGGCTCAAGCCTGTAATCCCGGCACTTTGGGAGGCCGAAACGGGCGGATCGCAGGTCAGGAGATCAAGACCATCCTGGCTAACATGGTGAAACCCCGTCTCTACTAAAAAAAAATACAAAAAACTAGCCGGGCGAGGTGGTGGGCACCTGTAGTCCCAGCTACTCTGGAGGCTGAGGCAGGAGAATGGTGTAAACCGAGGAGGTGGAACTTGCAGTGAGCTGAGATCCAGCCACTGCACTCCAGCCTGGGCGACAGAGCGAGACTCCGTCTCAAAAAAAAAAAAAAAAAAAAAAAAAAAAAAAAAAAAATTGGTCAGTGATAAATTCTTAAATAAAACAAAAAATTGGAAATTGTGAAGTATTTTCCTAAATTATTAAGTCAAAGAATATATTAATAATATCATTGTAGGCCCTTTACAAAGAATCATAGTGAGAAGGTGTGGCAAACACACTTCATGGTAACCTGCAATGAGGTTCCCTTGTGTAACCCCCTCCCCTTGAGTACAGGCAGAACCTGTGGCCTGCTTCTAACCAACAGAATATGGCAAAGGTGAGAAAACATCACTTCCATGATTATGTCACGTTATGTGGAAATGGTGAAAGGATTTTGCAGATATAATTAAGGTCCCTAATCAGCTGACTTTGAGTTAATTATAAGGAGGAATATTCTGAGTGGCTCTAGCCTAACTAGGTGAGCCATTTAAAAGCAGCAAAGCCCTAAAGACCAACAGTAAAAGGCATTTCAGTAAACTGTCACAGGGTCAGAAAGTAATATTTTACTTTAAATCATAAACATTTTTGAGGTTGACATTCTTAAGCACAGATTAGAAAGCTTTTTAGTTGAGGTCATGTATCAATCAGGGTTTGAACCAGTATTAGTGATATAGAATAAGAGATTCATTATAAGAGCTATTCTTCAACTGTGGGAGAAGATGAGGATATAAAGATCCAGAAGGGGATGGGCAGAGGATCACAGAAAACTCGCTAACCAGGGGCTGGGAGTGGTGGCTCACGCCTGTATTCCCAGCACTTTGGGAGGCCAAGGCAGGCAGATTACTTGAGCACAAGAGTTTGAGAGCAAACTGGCCAACATGGCAAAATACCATCTCTACTAAAAATACAAAAATTGGCCAGATGTGATGATGCACATCTGCAATCCCAGCTACTCATGAGACCGAGACATGAGAGTCCCTTGAACCCAGGAGGCAGAGGTTGCAGTGAACCCAGATCATGCCACTATACTCCAGCCTGGGCTAGACTCTGTCTCAAAAAAGAAATAAAGAAAACTTACTAACCAGGGACCATGGAGGGGAAATGGTAAAGAAGCTTATGGAGGGGCATAAGTCCTGTAGCAGGTGCTGAGTCTGAAGTTACTGCTAAGTCAGCATGGTAGGCAGTCAAGAAGGAAAGCGAGACACAAATTAGGGAAAGCAAGGACAAATTGAAAGCTGCACCTGACTCTCACTGAATGTAATCCTAATAATGAAGGTGACTATGGAAGAAGCTGGTGCCCTCCACCATGGAGTTGCACACATGCCTGTCCTGAGATTCAGAGAAGCTGAAGTTGTTGATCCAGCCAGTGCTGGAAAAGCTGTGGACTCATCTGTTGCCCCACACTGAGAAAGTGAGCCAACAGATCAGCTATCTGTACACAACTTTGCAACAGCAGATCAGCAACAATGTTTATGACCTTCAAAGTGCAATGGCTGCTGCTACGCTTCAGCCTGCCAGCTCTCACCTATATAATTCTCCTGGTTAACCCTAATCCAGAACTACAGAGGAAAGGAAATTCTGCAAAACAGATTTCCAGCTCAGCTAAATTGACACAGTGCAAAATCAGTCCTATCAATTCATGGTGATTTATTTTTTCCTATCTCAGCTTTTTCCTTTCTATGATATGCTTCTGCTGATTACAAACCATATCAATGAGCTACTATAGACAAAATGGGAAGATTATTCTCTCTACTGGCACTGTACCCTTCTATGCAGGAAAAGTCAATAATTTGGATTTCCAACTCCAAAATCAGATGGAAAAAAAATGGTTTTATGATTCTGCCACATTTTAGCCCAAAGTTGTTTCTCTAATAAAAAGATTAGCTATGCTTATTTTCTCAACCTTAAAAAACTCTAAGAGAAAATGTCCTTCATTTTCCACAACAAAAAGGGAGAAAGTAAGTAGTTAGGTTTAAAGCAATAGAGAAGCCTATTTAAATTATCATTTTTGCCCTTGTAATTAAAAAATCTACCTTCCTTTATATACCGTTATTTATTGCAACTTAACTTTATTAATGTAAAAGATATTATTTTTTCTTAAATGTTGAGGTCTATTAAACATAGAAGACTCAAAAATAGATGACAGCTTCTTTTTTCAAGCACATTAAACCCTTATCTCAATTTGATTTTTCAAAATTGTAAGGCACAAATTATCCAGCACGTAACACTCTTGAGTCTCTTTTCTGGCCTGTAAAGTCAACAGTTATGGTGCTAAAGTTTAATCAATCCCATAAAACGTTACTTAGAAAGTGACCTGGTGTTATGCCTGAAGTGCATCTCCTACATTAAAAAGTACTTTCAATGCAGCCAGAACAGTGTTATTGAAAGAGAGAAAACTAATAGATACCTGGATGTGGATGGGGGAAAAGGAAAGGGGAAAGAAAAGTCAAATGGGAGAGAAGGCCACAAAAAATCCCATTTTCAAGCATTTCCCTAAGGAGATGGGCTTGCATAGATGAATGCACAGGTTGAATAACAAAGGTCTTTTATATTATTTCAAGCCGAAGACTCCAAAGAATTTCAGCATGAAACCAGGCGCGTGTTTCCTTTTGGTAGAAACTAGAGATTCCAACACAGAAAGCAGGAGGGGTTGCCTGATCAGAGGTCACTAACACAAGTGATTGTCTTGGAAATCTCAGCACTGTCCCTGCCAATTATTTTTTTAATATAAATAAATCTTGTGGTAGTCATTACACATGCCAGGAATATAATCTCTTTACTTCTAAAATCACACATGTACACACACGCTCAAACACACTATATGTATACATAATATGCTTGTTCATTTGAATAAATATACATGTGTAAGAACTTAAGATTTGATACATTTTGAAAATGCAAGTATAAAAATATAAAATTGATTCAACCACTACCATTTTATTGGGAAAATTGCCACAATAAAATATAAAAGTACCCCAATTTCCCATAGCTCCAATTCTGCCTCCAAGAGGTAATCCCAGTTAATAATTTTACATTTATCATTCCAGACATTTTGTGTTTGCTTTTACAAATATATGCAACAGTACATCTTCCTCTGCCCCTGGATGAAAACTAAAGTAGGCCCCATGACTATTCTAGTCTCTCTTAGGTGACAGTCAATCCTACGGTTACTTTGAGTCTCTAACAAAGGCTATGTCTAAGCAAGATAATAATCAAAACTTTATTCTCAATACGAAGATCAAGTTTCTCCCCTGTGGATATGTGGATGCTCCTCATACTTGCAGCAGACAAGACAGCTGTATTTGAGGAAGAGCATGTGATTTATTTCTTCTCTGTTTCACCACTTAGCATTTCTACTCATTCTTCTTAACCGTACTTTTTGTTTCCTCAAGGGCTATTGTATCAGTAAAAGGGAGAAAGACATTTCTTAATTACTTATTGTCAGAAGCTGGCCTTGAGTATCCGGGCCTTCAGGAATCAAAAGCTGATTCACTATGGGACCCTTTCCTTAGCTCCCCCTTCAACCTATATTGTTGTGGCTCTCTTCACCTGGAGTTTCCTTAATGTTGGTAATTTCATCTTCTTCCTGCTGGTCAGGGACTTCCTTCTCAGCCCCAGAATCCAGTGTTACCTGCCACTTCTCTCTGCTGTGGTCTGACTTTTCCTCCAAGTGCTGCCCTTGGGTAGGGTCTAAGAAATGTCTCTCTGCCTCTCTTGCTCTCTTTGAGTGTGTGTGTGTGTGTGTGTCTCTGTCTCTCATAAATGGCCCATATTCAGTTCACGGAAAACACACACAAAGCTTCTTCCCACCAACTCCAGACTGAGGGCGGCCAAAGACTCCTTTGGCTCTGCTGATAGCTATCTTCCACCCTCTCCATTTCTTAGATGGAAATCAAACACCAGTCCATGTTCCCCAGATGCAGGACACATGTATCATGCTTGCCAAGTGGCCCCATTGAAACCCCTCTCACCAGGTTCAAGGTGAGAGGCAAGACCCTATAACTCTTCTTCTGGGGAAAAAAGGAAGTGGAAGCTTTTCCATAGTGCATTAACAGTCCTTCCCAAATACCCTCATAAATCTACTTCAATCTCCCCTTTCCTGAATATTTTATATCCTCAAGCTATGAGGGGGTTTAAGAATCTTAAGATGATTCTTAAGATGATTCTTAAGATTCTTAAAACTCATCCATCTGATTTTCAGCTTATTTTTGTAAGTCATATGGAATGATCTGTCTAACCAGTCCCTTTAATGTCTGATATCTATCAACTTAGAGTCTTGGTTGAAACATTTATTTTAACATCATCTTATATATATACATGGGCATGTATGTACATACATGAATGTGTGCATATATCATACATATACATAAGATTATTTGGTAAATTTATATCCCAGTTTTACAGAATGTTTAGGTAATGGACATTCTGGTTAATCTGAAAATTATTTTCCTTTTGGACACAATTGTTAAACTATAAGATGTTATAATTATTTGAATTATTTTATTCAAATAAAGTGACATTTTATATATGCTTTTGATTGGTTTTTAGGATCAGTGTAAATTGGGAAATTTACATTAATTCAGAGCAGAAATTAACCAAGTTCAAGTTAATACAGGTTTTGTTCTACTGTATGCTTCCTCTTTTTAAAATTCTTCCTCTCTCCTTTTTCTGGAGATGTCAAATGCCTCTTCTTTGTTATAAAAAGTCAACAACATCCACACATTAGGAACTGATCTGCTCTGAGGAAAGGATATCCCCAACATTGGATTTCCCTGAAATGCTAATACAAGAGAAAAAATATTTTTCCCAACTTTAAGACTCTTTATCTGTTGCTCTTTCATCATGAAAGATACTGATAGTTATTTCTAAATGAATAAATAAATTCTGAGTTTTTCACCTTCTTAAAATGTGCTCATTCACTGTTCCTAATGCAAAAGACTAGCAACTTCCCTCCTATCACCCCAGGAACAGAAGGGATAGTAAGTAGCCTACATAATATTCTGCTCAAGAATGTTTTAAGGCATCCTAAAGGAAACATTCTCCAACAGAGTCTGTTTTGTTATGTGTTCAATAACCATATGTTCATTTCTATGTGGATAATGCACAGCATAACAGATACCTGCAATGATTCAAAGAGAAGGCAATTATTGACTCAAGGGGGTTTTACTGATTAGACTCTGAATGGCTCAAACATGACCAGAACTCCAATTGGGCATTATTAAAAGTTTGCTTCGATTCTTGGGTATTTGTTCTTTTATGCATAACAGGCTTCTAAAATACCTATACCACCTCCCATGTTCAATGGGATGTTATGATTAATTATGATCCAAAACACAATGTCATTTTACATTTTGGAAAAAAAAAACTTACTAAACTTTCTCCCAATTGAATACTTTTGACACACAACATCATAACTTTAATTCAAAATAAATCCTCTGAGACATGTACAGGGCAGTAAATATGAATCTACTGAATGGATAAATGAAAAAATGAGCAAAGCAATCTTGCAATGCAGATGGATAAAGAGAACCTGAAAAGTAAAATGGGAAAATATATCCCTGGGCAATTCCTTTGTCCCAGAGAGAAAAAAAAAAAAAAAGAAAGTCAGCCAACAATAAAAATCTCATCAATTGTTACTGAAAATTCTAGTCTATTTGGTTCTCACAAAAACGTGTATAGTAGATGGGGGTAAGGGATCATTAATCACAAATAAAACCACTGAGGTTTAGAAAGCTTACATTTCCCCGAAGTCATATAATTGCTAAGACTCATTCATTCAATGTATATTTATGTGCTGTGCCCTCAGAATTAAAATAATGCAATATACTAAGGAATGACTAGATAATTACTATATATTGAGTGATCAGTGAAGGCCTTTCTAGAGTGGTGACATTGAAGCTGGAATCTCAAATAGAAATCAGCCAAGCAAAATCAATGGAAAGAGAACACTAGGCAGAGGCCACAAATGCAGAGGCCCTGAAGTAAGACAGAATTGGGTAAGTTCAAGAACCAAAAGGAGGTTAATGAGATGGAGCTTTTCAGTAAGGAGTTCTATGGCAGCCAGCATCCAAGATGGTCCCCAGTGGTCCCCATCTCTGGTAATCTTACCCTTGTATAGTCCTCTCACATTGTACCAGACAGTTGGTCTGTAATATCAGCATAATACAGCAGAAATGATGGTATTTCACTCCTGAGATGAGCTTATAAATAATTGCAGCTTCCATTTTAAGCACATTCTTTCTCTCTCTCTCTAATCACTCACTCTAGAGAAAGCCAGCTGTCATCTCATGAGGTCACTCAGGCAGCCTGTGGAGTAGGACTTAAGCCCTACTAACTTATGAATAAACTCGGAAGCAGCTCCGGTCGAGCCCACCATGACCGCAATCCTGGAGGACCTCTAGACTGCAATCTCATGTAAGGCCCTAAACTAAAACCACTCAATTAATCTGTTCCTGGATTCCTGACCCTGCCCCACAGAAACAGTGAGATAATAAATATTTATTTTAAGGAGCTGCTAATTTAGGGTAATTTGCAAAGCAACAATAAATAACTAATACTGTAGTATGACAAGTGTGTGACAAGTCCCCCACCAAGTTACTTAAGATTATATGTCCACTGCTTCAACCTTGCAGGCTGGGCCATGGTGCCCAACTGAGGAGCAGGTGTCCCTGAGAACCCAAACATCCTGGGACATTGCAAAAAGCATACCAGAGAAAACAGTCTCATCATGCACACACAGTAGGCCAAGAGCTGAAAAATTAGCTTAAAAGTAGCTTAAATTAGCTTAGAAATTGGAGGTGGTGCAGATCTCCTGCTGTCCTGCGATCACCCAGGAATGCCCTATACATTAGTTCTAACAAACTCATCTACTCGTCATGCTGGACTTGTCTGAGTCATTCTTTGATCTCTCGGCTTCTTTCCAGCTTGGCGGGGATATTACAGTCCTAGGTTTTTCTTGTAACAAATACAAATTCTAAATGAGTGATCTTTTCACTAGTCTGTGTTATTAAAAGAACCTTATTAGAAATTCTTTTGTACTGTAAACCGTTGGCCCTTCATTTGACTACTATAAGACTAGATTTTCATTATATCGACTCATTTGGTTACTCTAACCAAACACTTATAGGGCCTGGAACAAGAGTATAAATAAAAACCTACATACTACATGTCTAAATATTTAAAAGTTCCAAATCAAGCTAGCTAACTATTAAATAAGACATGCTCTATCCCTCTACCATGACAAACATGTCTTCATAAGCTCTTAGAAAACCAGGTTCCCAAATATAAAATTTTGTGACTTTTAGGAGATTAGCATATGATTGTACTGGGCCTCAGCCCCCAAGCCATGTAACATAATGAAATGTTCGGAGAAGAAAACTGGTTCTCTGTGGCAGAGATTGTTCAGCTGTTGGTCTTAAGTCTTCAGCATAGAAACCATGACATTTTTTAATATGTAAAAAATAGCCTAGCATTTCAAATTTTCTAATTTTTTACAGACTGCATGTCCTGGATAAATGTTATCAAAATTATCATTATTGGATTATTACCTTATTTATATTTATATAAAGCTGCACACAGACTTTTTTCTATATCAGCCTAAAGCAAAACTAGAGTACTGATTTAAATGTGTTTGTGAGAAATAACCAGGGTATCTATCCCTTTGGCCTTATTCACAGAAAAGGCAAACATTTAATACCATTGACACATCTTTGTAATTTGAGCTGCTAAAGGATGTAATTCTCCCATTAAAGCTCACTGGAAAGTCAAACCAATTCACAGAAAACATATCAACTCACCATGAAGTTACAGGGAATGTTCGCATATTTTCAAGAAACTTAATTCATGTACTTGATCAAGCCTTCTGAGAAATCTAATCATGTAATCTCAAATAACTCACTGGAAACCAACTTGGCAGAACCCTCAATTAAGTGAAACATTTCCCAATACTAAACTTTCAAGACAAACAAGAAAAAATAATCATAGGGTTATAAGGTATAACAAGAATTTATTGTTAAAAATAATTTCCTTTACACTGCTAATAACTTCTTACATAGCAGAGCCCTCCCATGTGCACCATGTTTTGAAAGTTATTGTGTTCCAAGTTGTAATTATTAAATATTTATTTAGGCAATGACAGTAACTATCATTCTGAGGTTCTGATTTACCATGTAACAAAATTATGGCCAAAAGCAAAGAATTCAATATTTTAGTTAATCTGGACAACTTCAATGAAGGTTAGCATATTTCTGTTACTTTTTTTTTTTTTTTTTTTTGAGACGAAGTCTCGCTTTGTCACCCAGGCTGGAGTGCAGTGGCATGATCTCAGCTCACTGCAACCTCTGCCTCCCAATTCAAGTGATTCTTGTGCCTCAGCCTCCCAAGTAGCTGGGATTACAGTTGTCCGCCATCACACCCAACTAATTTTTGTATTTTTAGTAGAGACGAGGTTTCATCATATTGGCCAGGCTGGTCTCGAACTCCTGGCCTCATATGATCTGCCCACCCCAGCCTCCCAGGATGGGATTACAGGTGTAAGCCACCACTCCCAACCCATTTTTTATAATAGTAAAAATAATTCACTGATACCCATTACTATATTTTGAACCCACTAAGTTCAGAAATCTTAGTCTATAAACCAGTGTTTTGATATTTACTCTTCCAGTTTATAATTATATATTGAAAAATATATAGTGAAAATATTCAAATATAATGTAAGCTCTGAATCATCAAAAATTAAAATTTTTAGCCACAAAAAATATTTTTGTAAAGCTCCTTTGGTAGGCAAGGAATATAAAGGCAAAAAGCTTTCCCTCCATGAGCTCAGAGGACAATGAAAGTTACAAGCTGTTTATTCAGTCATGTAAACTACAAATAAATGATGAACACCATTTGTGCACCAGGCTTTGTTAAGTACTTGGAAATTAAAGACAGATCCCTGCCTTCAAAGTATTCACTAACCTATTGGTATGGTTTGGTTATGTCCCCACTCAAATCTCATCTTTAATTGTAGTTCTCCTAATTCCCACTTGTTGTGGGAGGGACCTGGTGGGAGATAATTGAATCATGGGGGTGGTTTCCCCTATACTGTTCTCATGGTAGTAAATAAGTCTCACAAGATCTGATTATTTCATAAGGGGTTTCCCCTTTCACTTGGCTCTTATTCTCTCTTTGCCTGCCACCATGTAAGACGTGACTTTGTTCTTCCCTCACCTTCTGCCATGATTGTGAGGTCTCCCCAGCCACGTGGAACTGTGAGTCCATTAGACCTCTTTTTCTTTATAAATTACCCAGTCTCGGGTATGTCTTTATGAGCAGCATGAAAATGAACTAATACACCTATAAAGGGGGAAAACGTATAAATAAACATGTGCTACAAAAGGCATTGATCTAGAGAAGAATAGAGGCATGAGAAAGGAAGTAATCAGCAATACCTGGAGTTTCAGGGAATTCTTTATAAGAAAGGTAACATAAACTAAGCCCAGAAAAACAAGATTGTATTAGAGACATATGAACTTGGAATAGCATATTCCTGGTAGGAAAATGGCTAATGAAGAAATTAGAAGACTATTACCACTTGGCATATGTGGGGAACTGTAAGCAGGATATAAGTAGTACAATAGGACTAGAGATTAGAATAGAAGAAATGGTACAGGAAGAGTTATGAGTAGGAAAATTTACCAACTAAGATATATGTATTAAAAACATTTGATACAAGGTAGACTATTATTAATGGTATCATATACTTACTCCACTAGACAAAAGAAATCCAGTATAGAATTTTTTTATAAGTAACTGGAATAATTACTATGCTATATTTTCTAAGTAAATAAAAGCTCTTGATACCAAAACTGAACAAAGATAAAATAGTACAAAAAGAAAACTATAGAATAAGATCCCTCATGAACATAGACCAAAGAAAATCTCAAAAAAAAAGAGTAAATTGAACCCGACAATATGTAAAAAGAATAATGTACGGAAACCATTTAGAGTTTACCACAGGAATGCAAGGATGGTCCAATATTTGAAAATTCATCAATATAATCAACCAAATTAACAGTCTTAAAAAAAAGAAAACTAAAGCATTTGACAAAACTCAACATCCATTTATAATAAAAATTATCAGAAAACTACAATATAGAAATGAATATCCTCAACCTGAAAAGGGGCATATACCAAAAACGTACAGCTAATTTGGTATGTAATGGTGAGAGAATGAGTGCTTTTACTTAAGATTGGGAACAAAGCAAGGATGTTCAAACTCATCACTTCTATTCAACAGTATACTGAAAGTTCTAGCTAGTGCAATAATTCAAGAAGAAATATTAATGAAAGTCATATATATTTAAATAGAAGAGATAAAAATATCTCTATTTATAACATCATGATTGTCTGTGTAGAAAATTCCAAGGAAAATACAAAAAAAAAAACACAACCCTGAAAACTCTTGCAACTAAAGAATTTATGACTATAAAGTTACAGCATACAAGGTCAGCAAACAAAATTTAATCATATTTCTATATATTAGCCATTTACAATTACAAAATAAAAATCAATACTATTTATAATAGATTCACAAAATTAAATACTTAGGTGTAAATTTAACAAAGCATGTACAGGATCTAAGCTCTGGACTTTAAACAAAAGAAACTCCTTTAGACATCTGGAAAAAGAAGCAAATGACTTATAAAGGAAATAAAATTATATTTTCATCAGACATTTCAACATCAAACTTTATTCTAAAAAGCAGTAGAGGCTGAGCATGGTGGCTAACACCTGTAATCCTAGTACTTTGGGAGGCTGAAGCAAACAGATTGCTTGAGCCCAGGAGTTTGAGACCAGCCTGCACAACATGGCAAAAAGCCCACCACTACAAAAAAAAATACAAAATAAATATCTGGGCATAGTGGCACATGCCTGTAGTCCTAACTACTCGGAGGTGGGAGGATTACCTGAACCTGGAGAAGTCAAGAGGTCAAGTCTGCAGTGATACATGATCATGCCACTGCACTCCAGCCTGAGTGACAACTGGGTGACACAGTGAGGTCCTATCACAAAAAAAAAAAAAAGAAAAGAAAAGAAAAAAAGGAGTGAAGTCATATTTAAAATACTTTTTTTTTTTTTTTTTTTTTTTTTGAGGCAGTATCTCACTCTGTCACCCAGGCTGCAAAGCAGTGGTACAATTATGGCTCACTGCAGCCTTGAACTCCTGGGATCAAGTGATCCTT
This sequence comes from Rhinopithecus roxellana, assembly GCF_007565055.1. NCBI lineage: Eukaryota > Metazoa > Chordata > Mammalia > Primates > Cercopithecidae > Rhinopithecus > Rhinopithecus roxellana. Next base: position 51,619,031 of record NC_044550.1, read on the forward strand.
CTCCCTCAGCTTCCTGAGTAGCTGGGACTACAGGCATGCAAAATCACACCTGACTAATTTTATCTTATTCATTTATTTTTGGTAGAGATGGCGGTCTCCCTATGTTGTCCAGGCTGAGCCCAAGTGATCCTCCTGTCTCAGCCTCCCAAAGTGCTAGGATTATAGGCATGAGCCACCATACCCAGGCTTTATGATACTTTCTATGAGAGTTCTCCAGAGAAACAGGATCAATAGGGTGTGTATAGAGAGAGATGTATTTTAAAGAAAAGGCTCACATGATTACAGAGGTTGGCAAGTCTAAAATCTGCAGAGTGGGTTGGCAGGCTGGAGACCCAGGAAAGGATAAATGTTGCAATTCAAGGCCAAAAGCCGTCTGCTGCAGCCACTTGCTCAAGGGAGGTGAGTCTATTGTTCTAATCCAGAACTGTAACTGGGTAAGACCTACCTCTCATTATGGAGGGCAATTTGCTTTACTTAAAGTTCACCAATTTAAATACTAATGTCATCAAAAAACACCCTCCCAGAACCATGAAACAGACAAAATGTTAACAATATGAAGAGCTCAGAGAACAGTATGCCCATGAGTTCTTTCTGGAGAATTACTGGATAATGAACTTCAGAACACCAAAATAACTAGAAAAACATTAACATAATGATTGGTGAAACTAAGCACCAGTGATTTCTAACATCACAAAAGCAAAGACAACGTGACATTACATGCCACATGATGAAGGAACATTACACCACCTTTAGTATTGCCAAAGGAATTAAATTTAAGTATTATCAAGCCTCTGGATTAAGATGATCATTTGAAGAAAATATAGCGGACAGAGGAAAACTGAACTGCCACTTAAGCAAGTAATCAGCAGAAGGAAGATACTGGGAAATTTTATAGGTCACAGGACTCATGTTCTTCAACAGAATAATTTTAAGGTAAAAAGAAGAGATGAAAAAAATGCTATAGATGAAATTAATTTAACTTCATAGCAAAATGTTTAAATGCAAGATAAAACTGTGGTATTCGGGGAAGCACATTTGGATAACAAAGCTATAAGAAAATGCAATGAATGATTACAATAAAAATTAAGATAGTGATTACTTTTGCAGGTAAGGAGGCAGTTGTAATTAGGGTGCTTCTAAGCAGGTTCACAGTATGACTTTTGTGGGTCAGAGGTACTTTTGCCTTTGTGGGCTCCCACCAACACAAAAAAAACTTTTCAAAATTACATCTTAAGATTGTTTTGGCATAAAGATAAATATAGTCATACGTTAACATGAATATATTAATGTTGTACATCAAAACTTTTCTTAAAAAAAGACATCTTCATAGGTCTCTAAAATAAATCAAAACATTTTTAAAGAAATTAAAATATTTTTGTGGCTACTAAAAGTATTGTGGGCCCTAGGTTCTTTGCCTACTAGGCCTAATGGATGTATCAGCCCTGCTTCTGAGCTGACTAACAAAGTTCTGTGTCTTGACATAGGTGATAGGTACAGGGGTATTTGCCTTATTCATTAAGCTGTTTTAAGTGTTAAGTGTGAGAGTGAGTGTGTGTGTGTGTGTAAAATAGACTGACACTGGTGGGCATCCACTTCTGTTGATAGCAGATGAGGTAATTAGAAACAAATCCCTTCCTGCTTGAAGGCATTGGAGAACTAAAAAATAAAATAGTAAGAATTACTAAGCCAGGATTAGGAAGGGTCAGAGACTCTAAGAAATGATTCAGGCACTTTGGCTTGTTTTTAATCCTGGGAACATTTACTAACTTTGGAAGGTAAAGTTGAGAGGCTTAAAGACTGAGCAATCTTTTGGGATTGAGGGAATGACAGAGTCCAAGATGTGCCAAGGGAGAGAAAAGCTTTGGTAAAGCCGCCTTTCTTTGGATTAGTATCCTGAAGAACTACCCCTTTGGAGAAGGGATAATCCAGAAGAAGAATGATCTTTAAAAAGAGTGTAATCTGGCCGGGCACAGTGGCTCACGCCTGTAATCCCAGCACTTTGGGAGGCCAAGGCGGGCGGATCACGAGGTCAGGAGATCGAGATCATCCTGGCTAACATGGTGAAACCCAGTCTCTACCAAAAACACAAAAAATTAGCTGGGCATTGTGGCAGGTGCCTGTAGTCCCAGCTACTCGGCAGGAGAATGGAGTGAACCCAGGAGGCGGAGGCTGCAGTGAGTCGAGATCGCGCCACTGCACTCCAGTCTGGGTGACAGATAGAGACTCCGTCTCAAAAAAAAAAAAAAAAAAAAAAAAAAAAAGAGTGTAATCTAAATTTCAATTATTGAGATAATTCCTGGTGCCTGGTAGAAGCAAATGTAGAGCCTCTGTGTAAAAAGACCTTATCATTCTAAAACTCAAAATTATTTTCCCCAGCAATTTTGCAAATAAAATTTTCTGCACGCAGTCAAAAATAACCAGGCAAATTATGAGATAAGATAACATAAACAGAAACAGCAGAAATAATAGACAGCAGTACAAAACCTACAGTGGCTCCAGATAGAGTAGTCACTACACAGCAACTGTAATATAATTATGAAAACTATATTCAAGAAGATAAAAGAAACTATATAGAATGTAGGTAAAGAGCTTGGGACTATAAAAAGTAACTACATGGAAATTCTAAAACTAAGACAAAGTATAATAACCAAAAATAAAATCTTAACAAATGGATTTAAAAGCAGAGTACATTACATTAAAGAATGAACTGGAAAAAAATTAGAAGAAAATAAGAACTAAAGTATGGAGATATGAAAAGATTTTAAAATGTGATAGAATAAGAGACACAGAGAACACTGAAAAGTTTGAATATGCATGGAGTCACAGAAAGGAGAAAAAGAATATAAAAACGCAATAGCTGAAGAAAATATGATAGAACTATTTAAAACTGATGGAAAACATTAAGCTACAGATTCAAGAAGGCCTATAAAAGCCAAGGATAAAAAGAAAATTACAGAGCCATCACAAGACTGATGGATGACTTCTCAATAGAAACAATGAGGGCCAGAAATATTCGAATGGTATTTTCAAACTTGTGAAAGGAAGTAACCTACAGTCTAGAATTCTATGCACTGCAAAAATGTCTTTCAAAAATGAGAGTAAAATAAAGACATTTTCAGACAAATAAAACTGAATTTGTCATCAGCAGACCCACTCTAAGTGGAATTCTAAAGATTTGTCACTACATGTTTTTTTCTCAAATTTTTATGTAAATTTATTGAAGAGAAACAATGCTTGCTAAATTAAAAACTTATCAGTTGAGTTGATGTTGGTATCACTCTTTTAGCAAACTAATAACTGCATAAACATTTCTTGCATGTGTTAAAACTTCAGGCTCCTACAAATCAACTTTTTGATGATTATGGAATAGCACGATTATTTTATATTCTTTAAAATTACTGCTTACATAATACAGAAGAATACCTACTTAGTAAAAATCTATTCATCTCATCGTGTTCTTGTTCCTAAAAGTGAAGAACTAAGGTTTCATTTAGGGTGGCTGAGTTGGTCTGTTTTGGAAAGGGAAAAGGTAAGGTTGCATAGTTTATGTTGCTATATATTGATTCGCAATCCTGGGACCTTCTGTTCAAAGATACAAAAAATACATACATTCTAATAATAACCTTCTTACATTAACTTTTGGGGCTAAAATTATCATTTTACTTGCCAATGACCTACATGGTAGCCTATACCAAAATCATACATGATATTGTTATGTTTTTCCCAATTTAAGTACTAAAAATATTTATATGTTCCACTTGTTCCTTTTCATGGTTTCCACCATGCTCTGTTGGCTTACACCTGGCATTCTGTGTGCCAGAGGTTTCAACTTTGGAAATGCCAAAAAAGGAAATGTGGGTACAAGAAGGAAAAGATGACAGAGTTTTTTTATTTTTATTTTATTTATTTATTTATTTATTTTGAGATGAAATCTCACTCTGTAGCCAGGCTGGACTGCAATGGTGCGATCTTGGCTCACTGCAGCCTCCCTCTCCCAGGTTCAAGTGATTCTCCTGCCTAAGCCTCCAAAGTAGCTGGGACTACAGGTGTGCGTCACCACAACCAGCTAATTTTTGTATTTTTAGTAGAGACGGGGTTTCACCATGTTGGCCAGGATAGTCTCAATCTCTTGACTTTGTGATCCACCCGCCTCCACCTCCCAAAGTGTTAGAATTACAGGCATAAGCCACCGCACCTGGCCAGATATTTTAATTTATCAAGATTTACATAAAACAAGGAAAAAAGACTGTTATTTTAACATTTGTCACTAAAGTGCTTCTTAGGAAGAAAATTTGTCTTTAAGTAAGAAATATTTTTAAAACCTATTACATATAAAGATAAGACCTTGAGTTTAAGAATTGGCTAGGGAAATGAGAGAAGCACCTCTGTAGGTAAATATAAGCAGAATGGGAGGGCTATAGAAAAGAGAGAGAATTGGGAGGCCGAGACGGGCGGATCACGAGGTCAGGAGATCGAGACCATCCTGGCTAATACGGTGAAACCCCGTCTCTACTAAAAAATACAAAAAACTAGCCGGGCGACGAGGCGGGCGCCTGTAGTCCCAGCTACTGGGGAGGCTGAGACAGGAGAATGGCGTGAACCCGGGAGGCGGAGCTTGCAGTGAGCTGAGAGCCGGCCACTGCACTCCAGCCTGGGCGGCAGAGCAAGACTCCGTCTCAAAAAAAAAAAAAAGAAAAGAAAAGAGAGAGAAGAGGGAAGGAGAAAGGGAAACAAGGAAGGCTGGGTAAACTGTCAGGTGGCTGGATCCTACATAGAAGCCAATTAACCAAGATAGCTGGAGGATTTTAAAGAACAGAATATTTAACACTTAACGGTATGCTGTTTATGCCTCTGAGTTAGGAAACCTCTCCATTATTTTAAAGCATTTACTAAATGCTGCTATAAACAAAAATGTCCTGTGAGTTATTTTGGAAGAAAGCTAGGAAAGGGGCCAGGATCTATATCTGTAATTTGTTAAATGTGAAAACAAACATACAAGATAAAATGTTCATTATATTGAAATTTCAGGGAAAACAGGAACTTAGAGTGAAAAGTGAGTGTTAAAATGTAGATTTACAAGAATTTACTGAAATTCTGACCAACTGCTGAGATTCTGACAGAATACTGGGAAGTCTTTCCTTAAAAATCTCACATACAAGGTGACTTCTGTTGATACCTGGATCATGTCTTTTTTCTTTACTTTTTAAAAATTTACATTATTCCTACCACCAAAAGCACTGGAAAGAATACCTGAGACATACAGGCTTAATTGAAGATGACAATGGTATCCTACCGTTAGAAATTATCAAAATAGGGTATTTTCATTAAGCAAATCAAAATCCAGAAAAGATAATAAACATCTTTCAGGTCCCGACATTACCTCCTAGATTCTGCTTTGACTTCAGTTCCTAATGCTATGTTGGGCACATGGTAGAAGCCCAAGAAATTATTGTTAAACTAAATCTATGGACTAAGGACTTGGTCTTATTAAGGTCTTTTCCTTAATATAGAATATTACTGCATTAGAGTTTTCATTACACCGCTGATGTTCATGCAAGTGGACACATATAAGGACTTTCAAACTTGTTAGAGCATAAAAATACCATTTTAGAAATTACTTATCCTGGAATAATGTTTCTTAGAGAATTATCATTGGAAGGTTGAAAAAAAGATCTGATATTTTATCTGAATAAAGATACTCACTAAAGCAGAGTTTGAATGCTTTCAAATACTTTCATATGTGCATAAAAAAGAATTCCAGAAATGGAAGAGAATATACCTTCTTCTCACTGAATGTAACAAATGTAAATCATTTGTTTGACACCATTGAAACAGAAAAAAATGTTGAGTAAGTCATTGTGTAACAACAAAAAATACTAAAAAATATTTTAGAAAAGAAAAAATAACAGAAAAAGAACAGCTTCAATCTTTGCTAGAGTGATCAAATTTGCAAATAAAGCTGTGTTCTCCAAATACCTGTTCATTGAAACATTTCTATTATGAAAGAGACAAATGAAAAAAAAACCAAACTAATTAAAAGTTTATTTCACAAAGCAATTTCCTTATGTAACACAATATATATATGTAACAGAATATATATGTGTGTGTATGTATATATATGTATATATCATCACAGTTGTATAAAGAGAAAAGATCACATTAGTTTGAAGGCCTTTGTTAAATTGAGCATCTTTGCAGAAAAGAGCAAATTTATATTTGGAAGTGGAAAGAGAATCAGTATTCCAGGAAGAAGGAAATGAAAAAGAGAGATGGAAGAAAGAGGGAAGGAGGGGAAAATGGGCAGATAATAAGAGGTCACGTGCTCTGCAGTGATGCCCTATCTTGTAACATCTCCTTAAATATTTAGTAAATGCTGGCTGGGTGCAGTGGTTCACACCTGCAATGCCAGCACTTTGGGAAGCCAAGGTGGGAGGATCACCTGAGGCCAGGAGTTTGAGACCAGCCTGGGCAGGATGGAAAGACTCTTTCTCTATAAAAACATTAAAAACTTAGCTAACTATGGTGGCATGCATCTGTGGTCCCAGCTACTCAAGAATTTGAGGCAGGAGGATCACCAAGTCCAGGAGGTCAAGGCTGCAGTGAGCTGCGATCTCACCATTGCACTCCAGCCTGGGTAACAGAGCAACACTCTGTCTCAAAAATACATCTATATATTTATTTATAGATATATATTTATATATTACATATAACACACATATTATATTTACATATAAATACTTATCTATAAATATATATTTACATATTTATAATTTACATATACATTATACATAATATATACCACATAGACGGTTACTATGTAGTAAATTATAAATATATATTTATATGTATACCTATATTTATAAAACATAAAATAAAATGAAGATAAAATATGTAAATATATACTTTTATATACTTATAAAAATATACAATATGTAAGCTGGGATTAAATAAAATATTTATATTTAATATATATTTATATTTAAAGATGGGATTAAATATAAATATGAAAAAATATATCTATATAACTATATAAAAACATATTTATATAAATATATGTTTTACCAAAATATATCAAAAAATATGTTTTATATATTTATATAAATATGTTAAAATGTGAATATATTTATATTAAAATAAAATTATATTAAAATTAAATATAATATTAAATATTAAATACTAATTATATTAAAATTAAATGTAAATATATTAAATATATATTTATATTTCATCCTAGGTGTATATAATATATACTTTTATGTATAATGTATATTTTATACATAAATATATATTTATATTTATAATTTACATATAATGTACAATTATAATATAATATATAATTTACATATAATATTACATATTCTATTTATATATAAATTATATATTGTATTATAGTTATATATTATATTATATTGTAATTATAAATATATACATTTAGTAAATGCTGATAAAACTTATTAAATTTCTGTTAAGTGATGTTTTATGACAAGTGGAAGGGAGGACCACTTAAATGGGTAAATTTTATGTTTAAGATGTGACACTACTGTTTACGAAAAGTCTTTTTTTTTAATTCTCATAAAACATGTGTCAATGACTTATTCAACTTATGAATGAGGGACCCAGCGGGACGAGAAGCTGGTTCTAGGAGCATTCAAGGAATTGGGCACCTCTAGGCATGGCATGGAAAAGATAATGTTAGAATAAGATTGTAAGATAAAATACAAAATACTTAATATCCTAGAGGGTGATAAAAGCATAACCTTAGGATATATAACATTTGCATTTTCAGTAGGAAAATAATCAAACACTAACATAAATTTCACAGGGTTCTTAATCATAGCAAATCATAAATTTAAAAAGGTACATTCTTTTTTGAGGGGTTCACAAAACTATGGCCTGCAGGCTAGCCACCTACTTTTATAAATAAAGCTTTATTGGAACATAGTTACACTCATTTCCTATGGCTGCTCTCACACTACAACAGTAGAGTTGAGTCATTGTGACAGAGACTATATGGCCTGTAAGGTGAAAATATTTACTATCTGACACTTCCAGATAAAGTTTGTCAACCCCTGACCTTGATAATTAAATAGATCACTGAGAGGTCCTGTAAACAATACTCCAATAGGAAATTAAAAGGACATACTGCCCACTCTTTGCCTTGTTTCCAATTCTTGAACAATTTTTCTTAAAAAGCTTAGTAGGAATGGAGCATAACTTTTTTTGTTTGTTTGTTTTGAGACAGTTTCACTGTCGCCCAGGCTAGAGTGCAGTGAAACCATCTCAGCTCTCTGCAACCCCCGCCTCCCGTGTTCAAGTGATTCTCCTGCCTCAGCCTCCTGAGTAGCTGAGATTACAGGTGCGTGCAACCACGCCTAGCTAATTTTTGTATTTTTTTTTTTTTAGTAGAGATGGGGTTTTGCCATGTTGGCCAGGCTGGTCTTGAACTTCTTACCTCAGTTGATTCCCCCACCTCGGCCTCTCAAAGTGCTGGGATTACAGGCATGAGCCACCGCACCCTGCCAAATATAACTTTTTGATGCAAGATCCAGACCATAAGAATATAAACCTTAGAAATTACCCAAAAGCAGGAAAAAGCTTTGAACTTTCACAGACACTGGAATTGACTGAGCCATAATCCAATTATATTTGCAAGGGGAAAGATTGCAACAGATGGCATTTAGGCTCCGTAGTAACTGTCTAGTACAGGCAGTATAGATTCTATCAAATCTACACCTTTTTCTCCTCTTTATAAAGCACAGTGATAATTGTTCACAGCAATAATCCTGGGCTGCAACACTGTCCTGAAGTCTGGCAGCATTTCATGAAAAGTAATCTAATCTTAGCATAGTTTCAGTAACAGTGAGTGTTCTCTTGGTCTGAATCTTACAGTAAAAATGACATGTAATTCATGTCCTGTGGCAGTGGTTTCCAATTTGCACTCTGTAAAGGAAGGTGGAAATGAAGTGGGGGAATCAACAATTGAAATTCCCAATCCTTCCTCTCTTATTTTAATCCCAGGAGCTGCCTTTTACTAATTTAAAAAACCAAGTTTCTACTTCAAACTAAGGTCTGTGTGAAGAGAATAAATTTTTCTTTCTTAAAAAAGAAAAAGAGCTGCCTAAAAATGCTGCTCAGTTGTCAAGAATATTCAATGAGAAGAGAGAAAATATGGAAACCCTGTAGCCATTGAAAGGATGCCATTAAAAGTACTTTTAAAAGTCATTAAAAGTACTATGAATTTTATTCTCATAAATTGAACAAATGGGAAGAAATAGACTAATGCTTCAAAAACCACTGCTGTGGTCTAAATGTGTATGTGCCTGCATCATTTATATGTTGGAACTTAATCCTCAATGTGATAGCATTAAGAGGTGAGACCTTCAGGAAGTATTTAGGTCAGGAGAGTGGTGCCCTTGTGAATGGAATTGGTACCCTATAAGAAGTTTGAAGGACCCTATTTGCCCCTTCCATCATGTGAAGATGCAGCAAGAAGGCGCCATCTCTGAGTTAGAGAACAAGCCCTCACCAGACACCAAATCCAGAGGCATATTGATCTTAAATTTTCTAGCCCCTAGAACTGCAAGAAATAAATTTCCTTTGAAAAATTGATGAATTTGACATTATCAAAATTTAAAATATTTGCTTTCTTAAAGTCCATGTGAAGAGGATGAAAAGATAAGCTACAGAGTGGAAGAAAATATTTACAAACCACATAGCCACAGGTATTATATATTTTAAAATATATAAAAGAATTCATAAGAAAAAACAGTTAAAATGAATGGTAAAAAAAATTCAAAAAATCCAATTAGAAAATGAGCAAAGAGGACAGGTATGGTGGCTCACGCCTGTAATCCCAGCACTTTGGGAGGCCAAGGTGGGTGGATCACCTGAGGTCAGGAGTTCGAGACCAGCCTGGTCAACTTGGTGAAACCCCATCTCCATTAAAAATACAAAAAAAATCAAAGAGGCATGGTAGCGTACCTGTGATCCCAGCTGCTCTGCAGGCTAAGGCAGGAGAATCACTTTAACCCAGGAGGCAGAGGTTGCAGTGAGCTGAGATCACGCCACTGCACTCCAGCCTGGGTGACAGAGCGAGACTGCATATCAAAAAAAAAAAAAGAAAAGAAAAAGAAAATGGCGAAAGATAGGAAGGTACATTCCATAGAAGAGGATATACAGATGACAAGCAAACACATAAAAAGATGTTCAGCAATCAAGAAGATGCAAATTAAAACCACAATGACATATCACTAAATATTTCTCAGAACGGCTAAAATTAAAAACACTAACAACATCAAATGCTGACAAGGTTGCAGAGAAACTGGATCACTCATACATTAATGAAGGGAATATAAAATGGCACAGTCACAGTTTCACAGTTTCTTTAAAAAAAAAAAAAAGACAAAGCTAAGCATGTAATTACTATATGAGCCAACACTTGCAGTCTTCAGCATTTATCCCATAGAAAAGGAAATCTTTGTTCACACAAAACCCTGTACACAAATGTTCACAGAAGCTTTACTTATTACAGCCAGAACTGGAAACTGCCCATATATCCTTCAACAGGCAAATGGTTAAAACAAACCGAGGTACTCTACATACGTACCATGGAATATAGTACTCATCAATAAAAAGGAACAGGCAATTTACATAGGCAGCAACTTGAATGAATCTCCAGGGAATTACACTGAGGGAAAAATAAAAGATTCCTAAAATGTGACATACTATATGATTTCATTCTCATAGTACCTGTGAAATAACATAATTACAAGCCATAGAACAGATTAGTGGCTGCCAGAGATTAGGGGTTAGAGTTTGACCATAAAGGAGTAGCAGAAAGGACTTTTACCATAATGGTACAATTAAGTATCTTGATAATGATAGTGGCTACATGAAGCTATAGCTGTGATAACACTGAACACATTACACACACACACACACACACGCAAATGAGTGCATGTATAACTGGAGAAATCAGAATAATCTCTGCAGATTTTTCCAATGTCACTTTCCTAGTTCTGATATTGTACTACAGTCATGTAAGACATTCACATTGGGTGTTTCTGAGTAAAGAGTGCACACGGCCTTCTTGTACATTTATCTGCAACTTACTGCAACTTACTGTGGATCTAAAGTTATTTCGCAACAAAAAGTTTAAAAAAAAAAAACAAACTGCCCGAAGATGAGGCTCAGTTGTCTAGAATATGGTAATTTAGCAAATACTCAAAATGTATCTCTTCTGGAAAGACAGATATTTAATGTCATGCAACTTATTAGACAGCTCTATTTACTATTTATCACTTACATCTCCCATTTTCCTTATAGTTTTTTTTAACTCCAGGATCAAATTAAAAATCTACGTGTGAGTCTCAAAATATTATTTTATATAGCATTGAGGCACTTTACATGATAAGTTGGTAATCTCTGCCTTCAGCCACTGCCTGCACTGAAAGTCAGGACAATGCAGTGATTACAAGTGGGACTGTGGCCCTGCCCACCCAGGGTGCAAATCTGGACTATGCCACTTACTACCTGTGTGACATGAAGAAAGCCACTTCACTTCTGCTTCAACTCCTCAACTGTAAAACTGGCATAATAGTCTCTACCTCAAACTATTATTATACCAATGATTTAATGATCAAATGAGTTAATGCAAATACAGAGCATTGAACAGTGCCTGGCACACTGCAAGTATTCAACAAAAGTTGGCACTGTTACTTACATTTTTGTTAACATTACTATAATGGGAATGTACTTTCTCTCTCAATATCCCTTATTGGATGACGAGTGCAAAATAATGGGTCACCAGGAATCAAAGCCATAAATAAAACCACATATGATTCTCACACTGAAAATCCCTCACCTTCATATGATATTTCTCTGTATGAGTCTACTGAGAAACATACAGTGTCTCAGGTAAGCAATCACTGTCAAGATTCCCTACCGAATCAGAAGTGGGAAACACCAGAAAAATCCTAGCAAAGAAAATCACCTGTGAAATTGGTAAGATATCTGCTTCAAAAGGTTTTGGATAGGGCACTCAACTTCTGGGCATTGATTGAATCTAAATCTCTTGATCTTTGGGTGTTTGCCATGACCTATTTTTATAAAAGGATGGTTGCAACCTAGAATGGATATTTCCCTTCTGAAAAAAGTTAACAGTGCCTTCTTCTCCCACCTGATGTCACTTGATTAGTCACCATTATATGTTCCCAGTCAACGCAATCACGTGAACATAGCTAATATAATTCCCGCAGCAGCTAGGATAGGACAAGAGAGTACCATAGGGTAAAACATTTGAGTATTATTAGAGAAAAGTCTGCCTCTCTTCCTCTTTAGTTAATCCATGTATTAATTCATTCACAAGTGTTTTAAAAGTTCCTCTGTGTGTCAGGTACCCTTTTGGGAGCTGGGAACACAGCAAAGAATAAGTAATGAGACAAGATCCCCATGCTCACAGAGCTCACAGCCTAGTGGGGAGGCAGACAACACAGAATTACACTGCTATGTGGTGCCTTCCAGGAGAGGGGAAATACAGGAAGCTAAGTAGGCACGGAGGAGCGTCGCCTTACCTAGGTCAGCGGCACAAGAGCATGCTTTCGAAAGCAGTGAGATCTATGCTCACACCTGAGGGTAGAAGTTAGGGTGTACGCTACAAGGTGAATTTTTTTTTTTTTTTTTTTAATTAGAGAGGCTCCTGCTTTAGAAGGAGGAGGAGGAGGAGGAGGAGGAGGAGGAGGAGGAGGAGGAGGAGGAGGAGCACCTGCTGAAACACGAATAGGAAGGAACCAATAGAGAGAGTAAGGTTAAAAACTCAGAAGAGGCCAGATGAGGTGGCTCACCGCCTGTAATCCCAGCACTTTGGGAGGCCAGTGGGGAAGGATTGCTTGAGCCCAGGAGTACAAGACCAGCCTTAGCAACACTGGTGAAACCCCATTTCTACGAAAAAATACAAAAAATTAGACAGGCATCATGGTGCACACCTGTAATCCCAGCTACTCGGGAGGCTCAGGCGGGAGAATCACTTGAGCCCAGGAGGTGAAGGTTACAGTGAGCCTAGATCATGCCACTGTACTCCAGCTTAGACAACAGAGCAAGACTCTGTCTCAAAAAAAAAAAAAAAAAAAAAAAAAAAATCTCAGAAGAGAACAGGGGAAAACCAATAGACTAAGTTTCCCAAAAGAGAGGGGAGGGGTCAGAAAACAAGTAGAGATTAGCCTCAGCAGAGAGAGGAGGGAGGTTTTAAAGGGTCTGGGTGAGGGGTGAGAGACAGCAGTCTGCAGGAGCATCGAGGATTTCCCAGCAGCACCAGAGACACAGTCTGGGGCTGCAGACCATGAATAACTGAAAAAAAGAAAGCCTTTCCTTTTCCACTCTCCCCTGAAAAGCAAGGGGAGCTTGGACACTGCCTCTGTAATAAGGTATTCTTTAAAAATACCTTCCAGGCCGGGCACAATGGCTCACGCCTGTGATGCCAACACTTAGGGAGGCTGAGGCCGGCGGATCGTCTGAGTTCAGGAGTTCAAGACCAGCCTGGCTAACACGGTGAAACCCCATCTCTACTAAAAATACAAAAATTAGATGTACATGGTGGTAGGCATCTGTAATCCCAGCCACTCGGGAGGCTGAGGCGGGAGAATCGCTTGAACCCAGGAGATAGAGGTTGCAGTGAGCCGAGATTGTGCCATTGCACTCTAGGCTGGGTGACAAGAGCAAAACTCTGTCTCACAAAAAAAAAAAAAAAAAAAAAAAAAAAAAAAAAAAAAAAAAAAAAAAACCACCTTCCAGGGCTTCTGTACCAATGCATAAATAATGAAGAATTCAGAAGAAAAAAAAATTGACACTTCTGAGAAATTTTGTTTTAAAGAAAGAAGCCACTAATATATCATCTGACCTAAATATTTTAAAGGGAACTATAAAATGTGATGACTACAAGGCAGCTCATTTCCTGGTTGAGAACCAGAGAGAGGCTCCCCTTGCCCTGGACCACACAACTCATCAGGGCAGCGGCTGAACACAAACCCTGGCTCCTGATTCCAGCCTGGGATGCTCTCTATTTCACCATATGTTTAATTTTCCTCCATTGGATACTCCAAGAGATCATCTCACTTCCTTTTTCTTTTCAAACTTGAATCACTGTTCTACTACACAACATCAAAGCAGCATTATGAAAAGTGCCAATCTAGTCAATCAGCCAGTTGCCTCGCCCAGCCTAAGCAAGGTGCTGACCTGACTGTGTGTTTTGGTGTCATGCAGACCCAGTCTAAGTACAAGCCGTCAGTGGCTCAGATGCAGTCCCTATAAATTAAAGCACATGTGTCGTTTGTCTCCTCAAACTCCTGAGTATCCGTATCACTGGATGAAGAAGGCGCGAGAGGGAGGAAAGGAAAAATTCTCAAATTAGATCAAGAAAGAAGTCTGGAAAGGATAGATCACTCCCAGCTCCACCGAGGGGCTTTCTTCCCAAACCTGGAGAGGGAACACCTCGTTGTTGAAATGTCCAAGTTCTCAGACAATGATTCCAGCTCATCCTCTTCCTCTTCCTCTTTATTTCAGTCTTTCCAGGACAGATCAATAGGGGCAAGACAGGGCCAAGGAGTGCTCTTCCATCTTACATCCTGAAGACAAGGCATCATGAATAAAACTATCAACTTCCCACCTAGTTTCTGGGCAATGGGAATAGGACAGGGCTAGCACTAGCAATAAATAAGTGGAAAACAAGATTTTGCCCTTGCTCTTCACATATGCTTCCCTTTCCCCACTGTGTCAGCCACCCCAGTTTGGGCACCCTCCAAGCACTTCCCTGTAATATTCTCATCTTATTTTGTCCTCTCCTGTTTCTCATATATGTTATGGACTGAATGTTTGTGTCCCTCCAAAATTCATATGTGGAAATCCTAATTTCCAAGGGATGGTATTAGGAGGTGGAGCCTTTGAAAGGTGAGTAGGTCATTAGGGTGGAGCCTTTGTGAATGGAATTAGTGCCCTATAAGAAGAGACACAATGAAGAATCATGGTGTGTAGTGTGAAATTTGAAACATAGAAAAAAGAAGAGGCACAAGAGAGTTTACATCTTCCCTGTGTTCTCTGCCATGTGAAGATATGAGAAGATGGTCATCTGCAAGCCAGGAGGAGGGCCCTCATCAGACACTGGATCTGCCTGCACCTTGATCTTAAGATTTCCCAGCCTCCAGAACCATGAGAAATAAATGTTTGTTGTTTAAGCCACCCAGACTATGGCATTCTGTTATTGCAGCCTGAACTGATTAACAACATCGAAATCAAAGCCCTGCCTCTCAATGGACATAAATAGACAATTCTCAAAAGAAGATATACAAATGGCTGACAAACACATGAAAAAATGCTCAACTTCACTAATTATCAGGGAAATGCAAATCAAAACCACAATGAGATACCACTTTACTCCTGCAAGAATAGCCGTAACTTAAAAATAAAAAAGTAACAGATGTTGGCGTGGATGTGGTGAAAAGGGAACACTTTTACACTGCTGGTGGTTCTTCACTATGGAGAACACTACGGAGATTCCTTAAAGAACTAAAAATAGAACTACTGTTTGATCCAACATCCCACTAATGGGTATCTACCCAGAGGAAAAGTCTTTTCATTATATGAAAAAGACACTTGCACACGCATGTTCACAGAAGCACAATATGTAAATGCAAAATTATGGAACCAGCCTAAATGCCATCAATCCACAAGTGGATAAAGGAAATGTATGTGTGTGTGTGTGTGTGTGTGTGTGTGTGTGTGTGTGTGTGTGTGTAATGGAATACTACCAAGCTATAAAAAGGTACAAAAGAATGGCATTTGCAGCAACCTGGATGGAGTTGGAGACCATTATTCTAAGTGAAGCAACTCAGGAATGGAAAATCAAACATTATATGTTCTCACTTATAAGCAGGAGCTAAGATATGAGGACACAAAGGCATAAGAATGATGCAATAGACTTTGAGTACTCAGGGGGAAGGGTGGGAGGGGCTGAGGGATAAAAGACGACACCTGGAGTACACTGTACACTGCTCAGGTGATGGGTGCACCAAAGTCTCAAAAATCACCACTGAAGAATTTTTCCATGCAACCAAACATCACCTGTTCCCCCAAACTATTGAAATAAAAAATAAATTTTTAAAAGTGTATATGAGCAATATCATACCAATCAAAAAAAAAGCTCTGCCTCTCCATATATTACATCCAAACCAAGCAGTAAGTGAAAGCAGTATGATCACACTCTTTTACATGTATTGTTACCTTATTTGGGATGCAGTTTTGCACATTGGTTGTGCTTACAATTTCGGAGTTAGGCCTGGTCCAA
This sequence comes from Rhinopithecus roxellana, assembly GCF_007565055.1. Lineage (NCBI taxonomy): Eukaryota > Metazoa > Chordata > Mammalia > Primates > Cercopithecidae > Rhinopithecus > Rhinopithecus roxellana. The sequence continues at coordinate 51,635,364 of NC_044550.1, forward strand.
GTCCTGTCTCTATACTTGCTACCTTTGTAACCATAGGCAAGTGACTCAATTTCCTCACTAGTAAAAGGGAGATATAAGGATATCTGCCTCATATGGGCATTATGAGAACTAAAGGAGATAATTTGTATAAGTGCTTGAAAGAGTGCCTGGCTCATGAGAAATGCCCGGTAAATGATACTAGTGTTATTTCTGATTCTGACTATATACCTGTACCACAGATAGGGTTTTTAAGCACCATTTTTTAAACTTTTATTTTAGGTTCAGGGGTACAAGTGAAGGTTTGTTACATAGGTAAACTCATGTCATGGGGCTTTGTTGTACAGATTATTTCATCACCCAGTTATGAAGCCCAGTACCCAATAGTTATCTTCTCTGTTCCTCTCCCTCCTCCCACCATACTCCACCCTCAAGAAGACCCCGGGGACTGTTGTTTCCTTCTTTTTTTTTTTTTTTTTTTTCAGGCATCGTGGTTCATGCCTGTAATCCCGGAACTTTCGGAGGCCAAGGCAGGAGGATCACCTGAGGTCAGGAGTTCGAGACCAGCCCAGCCAACATGGCAAAACCCTGTCTCCACTAAAAATACAAAAATTAGCTGGACGTGGTAGCACATGCCCGCAATCCCAGCCACTTGGGAGGCTGAGGCAAGAGAATCACCTGAACCTAGGAAGTGGAAGCTGCAGTGAGCTGAGTCCATCCCACTGCACTCCAGCCTAGGTGACAGAGTGAGACTTGATTGTTGTTTCCTTCTTTATGTTCGTAAGTTCTTATCATTTTAGCTCCCTCTTAGAAGTGAGAATATGCAGTATTTTAAACCACTATTTTATATAGCAGTGGTGTGGTTTGCCCAAGGTCACAAAAGGAGACCTTATATCCTATTATTTCTATCCAAACCCTCCATTGATATCCCTTTAATCCTCCTCTAGCATTTAAAAATAGTAAATTGACAGTAACAGTGATAATAATAGCTAAAACCATGCTAAATGAGAAAATCGAAGCACAGAAGGGTAAGTATTTAGCCAAATCACCCAGCTAATAAGTGGCATAGTCAAAAACTAAACCTATACCCAGACATGCTGGAGTGTGCCTGTAGTCCCAGCTACTCAGGAAGCTGAACAGGGAGGATTGCTTGAGCCCAGGAGGCTGCAGTGAGCTGTGATTACTCCACCGCACTCCAGCCTGGGAAACAGAGTGATAACTCAACTCTAAAACAGAAAAAAAAACTGATTAATCTGGGACCACAGTCCCAGCTCTTAATTATCACTCTGTAAAAGCAATGCTCTTTCTTCCACTCATTTCTGTACACAGTTCTTAGACCTATTATTTTCCAGACATTGTTGTAGGTTTGGAAACAACAGTATGTATAAAATAGTCCTCGACATCCAGTAGTATACAATCTAGTGAAGACAAATCACTGTACTATCTGACAAATGTTGTTTTAGTGGCAAGAAGAAGGTGCCTGCGAACCACAGGCAACTAACAGTGTCTGACCCAATCAACAAAAGCTTCATGCAGGAGGTACCCTCTGAAGGAAGCCTTGTCTCAAGGTCAAGAAGGAGAGGGAGGGATACTCCAGGCAAAAAGAACATCATGTGTAAAGGTTTGGAAATCAAATATGTGCAGATGTATTGGGGCCAATGAGAAGTTCAGTGTGGATAGATTATATAAGGTACATAAAGGACAGTAATAGGAGAAAAAGCTGGAGAAATGGGGAGAAATTATAATGGAAAGGACCTTCTACGCCAAACCAAGAAGTACGAATTTTATCCTATAGGTGAGGGAGAGGAAAAACAAGTTTTAGAGCCTGTTTTAGCCTTCCACCAGATTCAGGTACTATGATTTGATCATTTTAAGGACAATAACCCTGGAAGATGATAAACTGGGATGGGGACACATTGTTGTCAGGAAAGACAATTTAAAAAATTGTTAATAAGAAAGACATTTCTAAATCATTAGAATAACCAGGAAAAATGGTTTGTATATCTGGTTTCTTAAGCCCCACCCAAGACCAAATGAGTCAAAATCAACAAGGTAGACTTGAGGAATCTGTGTATGTGTTTGTAAGTATGTAGGCAGGATGCTAGCAGTGTGTGTGTGTGTGTGTGTGTGTGCGCGCGCGTGCGCGCGCACGTGTGTTTATGTTACTCTTGAGCTGATTCTGAAGACGAGCCTAGTTTGAGAACCACTGCTCTTAAAAGAGATCCAGTGGGTGTCAGAATGCAGATAGTAGCAGGGAGAATAAAGACTGGAAAAGACACAATTCTGAATTAGGATTTCGCAGAGTATAGTTGATGCAGTATTCTCTCATGTGAGTCCCAAGAAATAAAAGGGGGTTGCCGTTGGCACCCAAAGTAAGACAAGAAGGACCAGACAATCAACATGTTATCCCTAAATTCTAGTAGCATATATGAAACTCTAATGGCACATAATAAAGATTTACATTTATATATCAGAAAAAATATTGCTCTACCCTAGCTAACACGACTTCACTCACTTTTCTGTCCTTCCTCTCCCTTCTCCATTGCAATTCCAAATGAACATCCCTAATAAAACCTAAATCTTGTCACTGAAATATCACTACCACTGTTAGAACTTTTTTTTCAAGTCCGTCAATTTAAAAATTTTGGATTGTAAGAAATGTATTGTCCCCAGTAAATTAGCTACGTACTGTTCCCTGACCTATTTTTCCTATCACCATCTCATTTGATTATTCCAAGAGGACAAGTCTATTTTGCTTCTTTGGCAAGCAGACGAGGAAGGTGGGATGGAAGTTATATTAAGAAAAAAGTAAGTGCACTATAGTGCATACTTGAAAGCCTTTCTGCGATAAAAGGACGGAACTTAGCCCAGGAAAGTCACCGTGTCAAGCTTAAATGCTTTCTCTACCGATGTGCTTTAGGGGGAAAAAAAAAAACACATAACCTGGAAAGCTGGACAGGCAATTATATTACTGACAGAGAGTTTATGAGACAATATCAGAGGGGAAGTGCAATGAGTGTCAAACCACAGACTGCACAAAAAAGGGGGAAAAATGGGATCGTAGAAACAGGGACAAATAAAGTTGGCAATGAAGAGGGCATTAGTTTAATTGCTTCACCTTTCCTTTCTACAGCATCTGTAATTGGAGCAAAATGTCCCCTCTGTTCTCCTCAAGGCACCCGGAGCTCACCAGGAGGACAGGGATGCTGGAGACGACGGCACGCAGGAGAGAGAGGCGAACCCCAAGGGAAGTCAGGACTAGTCAGCAACGGGTGACCTCGAGTGTATAACCCCTCAAATGATGTATTTCAGCCTTCCTCTGAGCCCAAAATGGCAGGTGGCAAAAATTTGACCCCAAAAGAAAACAATTTGCAATGTTTGCGCTGGTAGAAGAATTCATGGAAGAATGGTTCCTTTTTCTTCATGCTTTGTAAGCACCAGTAGAGGTCACTGGGAATAGACACGGGGGAAAGGAAAGTTTGTGTTTAGTGGCAGCTCAGTGCAATGGAGCCTTGGGGACCTGGAGGCTGTGAATTCTAATTCTGGCTCTGCTCCTGATTTCCTGTGGGATCTTGAAAGAATCCACTTAATATCTTAGAGCTACAATTTCCTTCTCAGGAGAGGTGGGCCTTAATCTTATCAATAATTGATTATGAAGCATCAATTTCATTCACTCCCTCAGACCAGCGTTATCACAGCAGTTGTTCCCAATGGTAGTAAATTAAAATGTTTCTAAGTACAAGTATTAATAAGCCAGAAAAATCTAAAGTATTAACAGGGAGTAGATACAGATTTTACTTAAATATATCCTTAAAAGAGTGACTTTCTTTTCCAAAATAATAAAGTGCCAAGTGAAATGCAATCTCAAAGCTCTTTGAAAAACCATCAAGTGTTGGTCAAATGCAGGGCTTTATCATTGTTATTAATAAATTTTTAAAATGTGATGTGTTAAATCCTGAAGGTTTATGCTACTCCCGTCCTCCCACTGTGACTTTCATTTTTTCCATATGTATTTTTCAAGTACCTTTCTTGTGCCTGGCATTAACTAGACACTAAGAACACAAAAGTGAACTGTAGCCAGACACAAAATGGCAAATAACGTATGATACCACTTGTAGTAAGTATCTAGAATAGGCAAATTCATAGTGACAAAGTAGAACACAGGCTGCTGGGGACTGAGGGGAGGGAAAATGGGGAGTTGTTGTTTAATGGTTACAAAGCTCTGTTTCAGGTGATAAAGAATTGTGGAAATAGATAGTGGTGATGGTTACACAACATTGTAAATGTACTTAAGGCCACTAAATTGTGTACTTAAAATGGTTAAAATAATAAATTTTATGTCATATATATTTTATCACAATGTTTTCAAAAATGAGTTGAAACAAAAATAGGTGAAATGAGCATGTTTTTTCTTCCTCCTGCCAAAACAGGACCCTGTCTCCCAGTGAAATAAAAATTTGTAAAAAAAAAAAAAAAAAAAAAAAAAAAAAAAAAAAAAAAACACTGTGCTGGTACAGATTATGTTGCTTTCTGCTCCCCAGGAAGCTTCTTCAAGGTTCTTTATCATCTCACATTCTGACACTAAGCACCTATTCGATTCAGGGTTATTTCCACAATATTGAGTATTATCAAACTTTCATTATCTTGGATGTTCACTGAAACTCTCTTCCCACAGCTGAGTAAATATTCTTCCAACAGGAAGCCTAACAGATGAATTGTCTTGGCTCTGAAATGTATTTTCACGTCAGAACTCAGACAAGTGTGACAATTTCTTCCTCTAAGCTCCTCTTTTGAATAGTTTAGCATGGCTCAAGGCTTTACCATCGTCCCTCACCTTCAGGATGTTCTTTTCCAAACACGGCTTGCCATTACTAGAGACCATCTCCTCCCAGGAGAGAGAGCAATGCCCTGACTTAGAAAGGGGAGGCAGTTTCAGTTGGAGAATCAAGCAATACACTCAAGAAAGCTGAATTCTGCTTTCAGTTCTGTTCCCAGTTTAATCGTAAGATCAAAGCGTACCCTTCCAATTCCTCTCTATGTAAAAGGAGAGATTATAACACCTCCTAAAAAAAAACTCACTATAATTTAATAACCCAACTTCTAAGAAAACACATTATTTTTTTTTTTTTTTTTTTTTTTTTTTTTTGAGACGGAGTCTCGCTGTCACCCAGGCTGGAGTACAGTGGCCGGATCTCAGCTCACTGCAAGCTCCGCCTCCCGGGTTCACGCCATTCTCCTGCCTCAGCCTCCCGAGTAGCTGGGACTACAGGCGCCGGCCACCACGCCCGGCTAGTTTTTGTATTTTTTAGTAGAGACGGGGTTTCACCGTGTTAGCCAGGATGGTCTCGATCTCCTGACCTCGTGATCCGCCCGTCTCGGCCTCCCAAAGTGCTGGGATTACAGGCTTGAACCACCGCGCCCGGCCAAACACATTATTAAAAAGATTTAAGCAGAGCAAAATTATTTGGGTATTTAAGGAATTAAATTATTTTGGTTGGGATCCAAGACCAATCCAATTTATGTTCAATTAAAGTTATTACTGTTATAGTCAAGTTGTTGAGTTTAGGATTCATTTGGCATAGTATTCACTGCTGTGTTTGTTGTGCTACTATAAGAATATAATTAGGCTTATTTATATATGTCAGCCTTGTCACTCACCTTAAATTTCATCTTCACTGGCTCGCCAAGCTGACTAACTTGCCATTCTTTAAATTCATGCCTCATTCTAAACGAGATTTTTCAACCTCATCTCTAGTGACATCTTGAACTAGATGATTCAGGTAACTTGTTGTTATGAGAGCTTGTCTTGTGCATTGCAGGATGTTTAGCAGCATACCTGCTCACTACACCCCTCTCCAAAAGTTATAATAAACAAAAATGTCTTTTTTTTTTTTTTTTTGAGACGGAGTCTTGCTTTGTAGCCCAGGCTGGAGTGCAGTGGCATGATCTCAGCTCCCTACATCCTCTGCTTCCCTGGTTCAAGCCATTCTCTTGCCTCAGCCTCTTGAGTAGCTGGGATCATAGGCACGTGCCACCATGCCCGGCTAGTTTTTGTATTTTTAATAGAGACCGTGTTTCCCCATGTTGACCAGGCTGATCTCGAACTCCTGACCTCAAGTGATCCACCTGCCTCAGCCTCCCAAAGTGCTGGGATTACAGGCACGATCCACCACATCCAGCCAAAAATGTCTTTAGACATTGCCAAATGTCCCCAGGGAAGAAAATTCCACTCCCTCTCCCACCCACTATGGTTAAGAACCACCTCCACAGACTTTGTTTCTAGTGGTGTATTATAACTAACACTGAATAACTACTGCTGTCAACAGCATCATCCATCCCTTCATAACTCCTACATGGCCACAGTTTGTCTCACCTGTCTTTCAGAATGCCTCCTTTGCTCTGAGGAGTAGCGTAATTCTTGTCCAAAAATATCTTCTACTACATAGCCCAAGTGCCGGAGTGAGTCTGAAAAGTATCTGAAAGAGAGTCGGTGTCTTAAAAGCTTCATCATTACTGAAAATCGCAAGCTGGAAATGCTTAAACAAGTTTTGAGGTAGAGCTTGTAGATGAGATTTAGATAAAAAATCAAAACTGATTAGAAACAGTCACCACAACTCAAAAGAATCTTACTGAAATCCTTTTAGAAAACTCAGAAACAGAATAACAAAAAGTTGTGTAATCTTTTCAGAAACACCCACTCACTTCACATTGTTTTAATTCAAACTCAGTGAGAACTAAAGAACAGAGAAAAATTCCCTGTGTGCCAGATCCTATATCGTAACTCTCTTGAACTTTTCTAGCAAAAAAAATGGATTCTTTTCATAAACCATTCCAGACTCTATGTGGCAAATTTGTCTAATTCAGTGTGATTGGAAACATTTTCCACAAACTTTCTCCCTGACCCTAAGACCAGCTTCATAAATCTCAGATGGTCCTTGAGAGACTACAATGTGATTTGAAATATTGGAAAACTTGAGATTTCAGGAAACTGATGTAAACTGTTTGATGTTTACCCCTCACTTTCAAATTTCCCAGACTCTCTAATGAGCCTTTTGGGGTGTTTCTTCCAATCAATTGCCAAGGTAAACATGGGTACATTTGAGAAAGAAAAAGAGGAAAAATATTTCCACAATTCTGAGTACTTTCTACCTCTACCACCGGATTAGTCCTGCAAAGGAGGGAAAAAAATCCTTTTTCTTGGAAAGTAAGATAAGTCTCCTACTTTTAAATACCATAAGCATGACCTGAGGAAGTACAACTTTTAAGATTTAACAATTTCATAAATTTCTTTATTCAGTCAATAAGTATCCTTTGTATTTTCCAAGGTAAGAACCAGGCAGACAAAAGTCCGGGAACTAAAATTTCAATTCTTTGGTCTCAACTACCTATCACAAGGCATTAGTGAACAGGAGCTGAAACAGTGTGCTTAAGCCCAGATATGTATTGTTAAATGTGACATGCTCAATTTATCATTAGTTATGAAGTGAAAACGGATGAATACACATTCAATTTAGTTCAGCTGCTTTCTTCATTTATCACACTCTTTCATCATCCATCATCTTCCCCCACCCTTTTGATTTGAACAAATAACACACTTTCATAAGTTTAATCTAATTAATCATGATTGTAAGGTAATGTTCTCTTAATGAACCATACATCTGATTTTATAAAGTTTGTTGCAATTTTAATAAAATGTGTTCCAGATAGAATCTACAAATGTTCTCCTTGAAGCCCAACCACCTAATCATTCCTCCTCCTAATTCATGTTTCTCAACTCTGCGTGGAGGTGTGTGCACACACACACAAACACAAACACAGCCTTCTTTCTAGGGTTGATGAAGATGTATAATACTGAGAGTCATTGGAGCATACTGGTCTGCTATAGAACAACTGTTTCAGTAAATTGCAGAGTATTCAGCATTTTATGAGGTAAGATAGGAAGTTAAGAAAGTAGAAGAATGGAGAAAAAAGTAATGAAGGATAGAAAGGATTGGTCTTGCATTATTATTATGAATATGAAGTCAGACGTAGATGTTAACTACAAAGTTTAAGATAGAAATATAAAGAAGAAATTGTCATTTGTGAGCAGTAAATTATGCTACAAACCCCAACATCTTCTCTTTCTAATAAAACTCAAAAGAGAAGATCATAGGAGAGATGACAGCCTTAAAAACTGCTGCCATCACATGTCATTCCCCATATTGGAGGAGAGGGAATAAGAGGTTCCTTAATCTGAACCTGTGTGAGCTTTGGTTTAGGGGACAGAGGATCCGAGAATACTTAAAAACAGAAGAAACATAAGACCCCTTTTGTTAAAACCCCTCACTTTAACAACAAGGAGACTGAAGTCCTCAGAGGCTAGGAACTTGCCCAAGGTAGGCGGTAGTAAAATCAAAAAAGAACACAAGGCTACTGACCAGCATTCTAGCACTGCTTCCCAGCTGATCTCGCCTTCCCCTCCACAGCACAGAAGCCTGTGCCCTGTCTGATACCACTTTCATTTTGTATGAAAAAAAAAATTGACAGGTTTCAGAAAGAAAAATAGAATATCTTTAGTACCTAGACCATAATATTAATATATAGTAGTGATCTAGCACTTTATAAGTCAAGTGTCACACTGACACTATCCTCACACTGACACTGCTCCTTACAGTCTTTCTCACGCGTACCTGGTGTGCTTCTCCTTTGCAATCTCCTTAGTGACACTGGTACCATTTGCCCTAGCTCTTTCTTTGTTTCTGTGTTCTCAGCCTGAGATTTTTCTTAAATGCCCTTTCTTCACGTGATGGAAAGACGATGGCCCAACTGAAGAATCTATTAACATAGACATAAAGAATACGGCCTGGATTCATCATTCCCTTGCTTTATGGTGTAAGGCCTGAAACCATCCAAAAGTCCTGACATCCACCTTAGCAAAATACTTCTCTGGCCTAACACTGATATACAATTTCTTTCATTATCTACTTTGGAGCAGATCTCATTAGAGATCAATGCATAACAAATGATCACACACTCACAAACAAAAACGCACAAGGTTAATTCATTTTTAAATGAAAAAAATTGCTGATACCAGTCCTCTCATACACTGACAGCAGAAATGTAAACTGGCAGTGATCAGGCAGAGCAGAGGGGCATTTTAGCCATATCCATCAAAATCTTTACATTTTTGCAGACCCTTTGATAGAAAAATTCCAATTCCAGTCATTTGTTCTAAGTAAATGATCAATGTATCACAGTTAGAAAGTTTGGAACATCACTAAACAAAATGTTATTGGCTATTTTAAACAATATTGTAGGCCGGGCGCGGTGGCTCACGCCTGTAATCCCAGCACTTTGGGAGGCAAGGCGGGCAGATCACCTGAGGTCAGGAGTTTGAGACCAGCCTGGCCAACATGGTGAAACCCTGTCTCTTCTAAAAATACAAAAATTAACTGGGCGTGGTGGTGGGCACCTGTAATCCCAACTACTCAGGAGGCTGGGCAGGAGAAGCACTTGAACCCGGGAGGCAGAGGTTGCAGTGAGCTAAGATTATGCCACTGCACTCCAGCCTGGACAACAGAGCAAGATATTCATAATACATTAGGTTAAAGAGGCAGGTTAGAAAACAGTCTTGCAATACCATCACGTTTTGTTTTGTTTTGTTTTGTTTTTTTGAGACAGGGTCTCACTCTCTTGCCCAGACTAGAGCAGTGGCGTGATTTCGGCTCATCACAACATCCACCTCCCAGGCTCAAGTGATTCTCCTGCCTCCAGTTCCTGAGTAGCTGGGATTACAGGTGTGCCCCACTTCATCTCATTTTTTTTAATGTTATGAATATACTACTTTCATGAATAGACTGGATAAATATACACTGAAATCTTAGCATGAACTATCTTCATGTGGAAGAATTATGAAAATTGTAATTCATGAACTGTGTAAGTTATAATTATATGTTTAATTTATCACTACTTCTGAAAGCAAGGCTTGGCCTATTTTATTTACTGTTATATTTCCAGTGTGCTGCGTGTGTTGCATGTTCCTAGAGAGTAAATAGTAACAGCTCAGTAGATATCTTTTAAGTGAATACTTGAATGAAATTGATTTTTATTTACTTTATGCTCATTTATACTTTCTAAACTTTCTACAGTGATTACGTATTTCTTTGCAATCAAAAAAGAAACAATAAGGATATATGTATTGTTGTTGTTCCCAGTGCCTGTTGTCACTTCATTCAGAAGTCTGAAATTTGATATGCTGTCCTAAGAAATAGTCACAACTACTGTCCTAAGGCAACTAGTGAAAACTCCATTCATCTAAGAAGGTAGTGGAAATAAGACAAGAAACTTACACATTGCAAGTCAGATATCAGCACTGGTAAGAATGCTTTAAGATGTCTTTCTTTCAGTCAATAGTTAATTGAACAGCTACTGTGTACCAGACATTTTAAAGTTCCTTGGGATGGGGGGAGGAGATGAATACAGTAAGAACAGAGTGAAAAAGAACCTTCTTGCCTCCAAGAAAATTACAAATCGTATTGGAAAAACAGATCACAGAAGCATGTAATTTCACATAAAACAGAATGAAATGTGATACAACAGAGCTGTAAGCTAAATGCTGTAAAAGCGGGGAAAGGAGGAATTAAATGCAACTGGGGTAGGGGTAGGTCAGAGGAGGCTTCAAAGAGGGGCTGACACCCTTAAAAGATCCATAGCTGAATTTTGATAGATGGAGAAGAGGGAGGTCTTTTCTACATTTAACCTTGAATTAGAATAAAACTAATTCCCAATAGCCTGGCATTTAATCACTACAGAATCAAAAGGCCAGGCAGACTCACTAAAACATTCAGGGACAGATTTTTTTCTAACCTAGAGGGCATGCAGCAGCAACAACAAATTATAAACTTTGCCCCAGAGTTGGATATTTGTCCAGGGCTCACCTGCCCAGCCTGTGGAGGAGCAGCGACAGTGTCTGGGCATTCAATTTATTTTTCTCCAAAGCATTCATCACCGCCTGACTAGCATATCATTAGGTGTTTGTTTATTGTCCATCTCTCCTCACTAGAATAAAAACTTCAAAAAGGCAGGGGGTTTTGTCGATTTTGTTCACCACTCTATCCCCAGCACCTGGAGCAGTGCCTAGAGTATTGCAGGCATTCATTAAATATTTGTTAAATAAATGAATATCCTGTGGTAATAGTGTGGCACATGAAAAGTATAATGCACTCTGAAGAAACGTCATCACCACCATCTCTACCACACCCAGCTCAAGGGCCAAGATCCTGAATCCAAGATGCATGACCCCTGTCAGCATGTAGATTTAGACTGGCAAATTCAGGACACTTCATAGGATGAAACTTTCAGAAGCTCCAAAGAGCATTACCCTAGAAAAGATCATACAAGGCCTGGTTCAAATCCCTTAGAAAACCCATCAAATACATTTCATTTTCTCATTCATTCCTCCAGACTTCATTTAACAAATATTTGCTGATTCTTGTCCTATTTAAAGTATTGCTACATAATAAAGAATTTGTCTTTGTCCCAGATTCCTGGAAGACAGCTTCTCAGGGTTTCCCATGTAGTAGGAGAGTCTGTGGTATTCATGTTGTGTCCTTGGACCACCCCTGAGTTTATGCTAAGGAGATGACTCAGGAAAGGGCTGATCATGCCAGAAAGACTAACCATGTGAGTAGAGGTTGGGGCTTTGAGCCAGGTGCTATCAGCCCAATCTCTGGGGATTAGAGACTGAGTCCGACCACAGGGCCAATAATTCAATCAATGAAACGCCAATAAAAACTCTGGAAACTGAAGCTTTCTGGTTGGTAAACACATCAATGTGCTGGGAGAGTGATCTGTCCTGATTCCACATGGAAGCTCTTTGTCCAGAACCCTTCTAGACCTAGCCCTGTGTGTATCCTTCATAATAAAACTATAAGTACAATGCTATTCTGAGTTCTATGAGTTGTTCTAGTGAATTATTACACCTGAAAGGGTCATGGAAACCCCCAAATTTGGAGCCAGTTGATCAAAAGCACAAATGGCCAAAGGACCCCAAAATTTGCAGCTGCCATCTAAAGTGAAGGTAGTCTTATCAGGTACTGTGCCCTTAACCTGTGAAATCTGCACCAACTCTGGGCAGTTAGCATCAGAACTGCATTGCAGTGATGCAAGTTTTGGGCTCAGTTTCACATCTATAAAATGGAGGCACTATCTACCATGTAAGGTTACAGTGAGAATTAAGTTAAACATTACTTTTGCACAACAATCAAAACACAGCCCAGAAATTGACATTCTTTTGCTGAATAATGATATATATAGTATTATGGATTATGAGATAGGAGAACAATTCTAACATTACTTTCCTAGATGAAATCTTAGGCAGTTACTTATAGTTCAGGAGTCGCAGCTCTCTTATCTGTAAAGTGGGCATGACAACCCATGCCCACATGCCTTAGAAGGTTGTTGTAAAGGAAATGGAAGCTTTTTGAAAAGTGTGCTAATTATCAGATGTAGGTAGTTATTATAATACATCCCAAAGAACTACTGAACTAAAGTTATTATTAAAAAAATAGTTATTACATATCTTATCCACTCATAAAGACTTTCCTATTCCCTGGTCAAAATTTATAACATGTATTAGAAGTCAAAAGATAAAACTGAAATTGCATTTTTTGAGACCTTAGCAAAAAGGAGCTTGGACGATTCAAGATAGGAAAAAATGAGTGAGTCCTTGAGCACTTGTCTCCTTTCCTACAATATTTGGATAGAATTTTTAAGAAAAACTAGATACTGGGATTAATAACAGAGATATGCTAAATAATCAAAAACTTAACCCTAATCCTGTATAATTACATAATGCATCACTGTTTAGTTTCACACTAAGTATACTCTTTTTGGTCTTACAACAATGCTATAAAGCTTTTTAAATATGATGCTTTAGATTCAAAAATGGTAATAGACTGGACACAGTGGCTCACACCTGTAATCCCAGCACTTTGGGAGGCTGAGGCAGGCGGGTCATGAGGTCAGGAGTTTGAGACCAGCCTGCCCAACATGGTGAAACCCCGTCTCTACTAAAAATGCAAAAGTTAACTGGGCGTGGTGGTGGGCACTTATAATTCCAGCTAGGAATTATAATTCCAACTCAGGAGGCTAGGGCAGGAGAATCGTTTGAACCCAGGAGGCAGAGGTTGCAGTGAGCCAAGATCACACCATTGCACTCCAGCCTGGGTGACAGGGTGAGACTCTGCCGATAAATAAATAAATAAATAAATAAATAAATAAGTAAATAAATAAATAAAAGCAAGCTAATAATTTGCCCAAGGTAGCAGAGCTAGCAAGCATCACCTGCAAACAGCTTGATCACGGACAAAAACAGCTTATATTTGCTTAGCATTTCCTGTGGGTCAGATACCACTCTATATATTTAACTTGCTTAATTCATCTAATCATCCCCCAAACCTATAAGCTAATACTGTTGCCTAATTAAGAAACCTGAAGAAGAGAAACTTTGGAAACTTCTTTAAGTCACACAGTTACGCAACAAACAATAAAACTAGGACTCAAACCCAGAGAAACATACTCCTTACCTGCGACTAACTCTAACAGTAAAATGATTATAATCATATCTACCTTCAGGGTTATTGTGAGGATTTTCTAAGGACATGTATGCAAAAGTGCTGAATTCCATGTCTGGCACATGACAGATCCTAAGAAATGTTTGTTGGATCTACTCTTAAAAAGCCAGATCTGATTCCTCACTAGGTTCTTTTTCTGGCACTTGCCACACTGCATCTTAGAGGATAGATGGGGTTCTAAGCTTCTAAGAAATATTTACTAAAATGGTAGAAAAATCACTAAATTAGAATGTAATCAGAACCTCTGATAAAACCTTAGGCCAAAATCAGCCAAAAGTATAGTGCTTGAGAGGGATGTGGTCTAGTGCATAGCCACAAACATGAGTGAAAGTCAACCTCTTGAGGTAAAATGATGTTATCTAGTTGTGATCCTATCACTCCAGAATATCTGGTCACCTCAGGGTTAAGGCAGCTTTATAATCTCCCTTCTCAATAAAATATTCCAAAGTAAAGTAATGTAGGCTTCCTATGGATTTTAGAATAAAGGAAAATAATATATTCAAGAGTCAAAATTTATTTGCAAGTGTATCCCCTACAATGATGCCTGGAATATAGAAGATACTCTGTGTATTAGTCAGGGCTCTCCTAGAGGGACAGAACTAATATAATACACATATAAAGAGGAGTTTTATGATAAGCATGTATCTTTTTTTTTTTCTCTCTCTCTCTCTCTTTTGAGACAGAGTCTCTCACTTTGTCGCCCAGGCTAGAGTGCAGTGGTGCAATCTCCGCTCATTGCAACCTCCACCTCCCAGGTTAAAACTATTCTTCTGCTTCAGCCTCCCGAATAGCTGGGATTACAGGCATGTGCCACCATGCCTAGCTAATTTTTGTATTTTTATAGTAGAGACAGGGTTTCGCTACGTTGGCCAGATTGGTCTCAAACTCCTGGCCTCAAATGATCCATCTGCTTCGGCCTCCCAAAGTGCTGGGATTACAAGCATGAGCCACCACACCCGGCCTTCATTTGTATAAAAACAATAAATTCATTATTTTTAATATCTCCCTAACAGGGCTACCATTTATTCAATCACTCAAAAATTATTCCCTAAGCATCTACTATATGCAAGGATTTTGTTAGACACTCTATATCCAACAAAGATGAATAAAACAAGGCCCCAGTTCTTAAGGGGCTTACAGGGTAGTGGAAAGAAGGCAGAGCTGTTAAGACAATAAGAAGATAACGTGTTACAGATACCCAAGAGCAAAATGTACAGAGCTCAGTGGGGAAGAGGGTACAAAAGAAGGAGGATCAACCTATCCGGGGGAGGAGGATGGGAAAAGCTTCCTGGAAGATGTGATCCTTCACACAGAACAAAGGCTACACCTATGTATCCTCTGCAAGCCCCAATTTTTATAAATTCATCCATTCTGTAAACAGGCTATATTTCATCTGAAGAGCCTAAAGAATAACTTTGGCCTGTAAATCAGTTAAGATTCCAAATCCATGTGATTCCAAATTGAAGAAAGGACTCAGGAACCCCCAATTGGCTTATGATTGTGTCCTAGGTTCTACACCATCACCCAAAGAAGCTAGTGGGAAGCGGATGTGAGGAGGCACAGTGAAAAATTGTTAGGAGAAAATGAAGAAACTTTGTATTTCATTCTCCTCAAATAAATCCGTTACCAAAAGAAAAGGCTCAGTCAAAAACTGAAGATGGCTAAGATTTTAGTCTACCAAGTGATAAAGAACTATGCAATGAACAGGAAAAAACAAGTCATGTGTGAAAGCACAGAGAACCCAGCCCAGCCGAGACAGCGACTGAAGTTTCATCTTCACTGTTTACAGTTACTCTGTTTATCATTTTTACTCTCGTAAAAGAGTTAATGTATGCTGGGCTTAATACCTAGGTGATGAGTTGACAGGTGCAGCAAACCACCATGGCACACGTTTACCTACGTAACAAACCTGCACATCCCACACATGTACCCTGGAACTTCAAAAAATAAAACAAATTAAAATAAAATAAAAGAAAATGAAGCATTTTCAACCCTAGAAAAAGAATTTTCAAACTTTTTCAGTGCTACATAAAAAATAGGAAATAAAACTCAGGCCCATCCCCAGTGTGAGTGCTTCTCTTCAATCATCATCTCGCAGCCAACTACAGACTGATGTGGCAACAGGAAAAAGAGAGAAAGGGAAAATCTAAATCCTCAGACTTCTCCCTTCCTACCTCTGACCAACCCTGGAGTCCCAGGTGGCAGCCCAGTCCTGCTCCCTTCCCACACCACTCCACAGAACCACTGTCTAGTCCTGCTTGGAAGAAAAAGTGCTTAGAAGACTGAGTCTAAGTTTTCCTCTGAATTATAAACTTATCTTCAGTTTTTTGCATATATCTGAAAACTCATTGTCAGCTCCCATCTCTGCCACCTTTTCTTACCAGAAATGAGTTGCAAAAGAACTGATAAGAGTCGTAGTCCTAAGTAGGGAAAAGGTTGCTAGGATTAAAAATCCTTATAAAATTGAAATCACTCTGGTACATACTATGAGTAGGCATTCAACATCCATTCCACCCTCCTCCTTGTGTGTCTTCCTTTACTGCAAAGCCTGAAAAGCTAAAAAGCACAGTTTTGACAAACACGTGGAGTTCTAGATGTGGTTTTTGTTTGACCTGTTCAATAAACTGGTGCAATATCTGGAAGGTGGAAATGAGTGGAGGCCACGTTACTGCTTTCTTCTGCCATTTCAATCCTTTCTGAGGATAAACCCATTATGGAGATTCAGCAAAATGCCCCCTGATGTGATAACTTGGTCCAAAATTTTTCATCACCAAAATGCAGGCTGGTGTTTTCATGAGATTAAGGTAGTGACTGGAGCAAGCCCACCCAGCCAGCCAGCTGGAAAGCTCTGAGGTTCTAGCTGCACACCTAAAGTTCATTCTGTCCCTGCTCAACTTGTGGTCAACGGTGGCGATTGTTTCTCCAGCTTTAACCCCAACGATACTCCCCAGACAGTGGCAGTATTCCAGAAATGCTCATCTTTATCAGCTCCATCCAGAGAGTCTGGGATGGGGAGAATATCAATGATGCAGAGACTCTCCCTGTGCATCCCAACGTCTCAAGGTAGGCTTATCTAGCTTGCCCTGCCTGGCCTTACCCCCTCCCACGTAGCCCCACCTTCCCCAAGAGAAAATGGGAACTTCAGTCCACTTCCATTCATAAACAGAGCAGACTGGGTGATAGCTGCCAGTCACTTTATATCCACACTTGCACTGTTGTGGGCTGCACCATCGTGGGTTTTATTAGATTTGATTATTTCATGGTTGCATTAGGAGAAGACCCCGTCACTTAGCTTTGTGGGACTTAAGAAACAGTGCATGGGCATCCATTCTGCCAGCGAGAATCATAGCTGTCACAATGCAGTTCTGGTACAAGAGATGGCAGTAGTGACAATCCAATCACAGCGCATCGCCAGTTACACCAGCAGGAGATCCCAGCCCTCCCTGAACCACTTTTACCTCCTCTTCTCTGTCCTATTTTGCATTCCCTCTACTTTATCCTCTTTATGGGGATTCTTACCCCAGGCAAGCAGTTAGGCAAACCCCTTTTTCAACTATCCCCCAAAATGGGAACATCCATCCAGAAAGGGGTTCCTTGTTTCATTTCTATTTCTTCAATAAAAAGAAATAGATTTCTGGACACATTTTCCCCAAACAATCATCATAATTTATGGTCACTAGTTACTCTTGGTTTTAACTTCAGTGAAGTACATTGCTTTACATATGCTAGGTTGAAATATATTAAGTTGCCAATTTGTAGAATAAAAATGGTCAAACATTGGCAATTTCATATAGTTCAACCTAATACTTCAACAGATTTTTGTGACCAAGGCTATGGGCTATATGTAATATTGACTACAAACCTCCAAATAATGGCTTACAAATGAATTTTTGACAAATATTTCTATGCTGACTTGTAAGATGCTTTAGAGCGGCAGTAGTGTATTATTCATCTTTGTATCCCTTACAACACTTACCATAATGCTTAACACATCGAGCCACTCAATAAATGTCTACTGAATGAAAGGAGAGTCTGATACAGATAAAACTATATTTATATATATTGTTTATATGTATAACTATATACATCTATTATGTATTATTTATTTGTATCTATACCTTGCTCCTCAAAAGATATAAGGCCTCAATTTAAAGAATATAACTATTCTAATAGGGACAAATTATGTCCAAAAACTACAAACAATACTTTCAAAAAAATTTAAAAGGGAGAGATTGATGTGAGACTAAACCATTTAGAAACACTTGAATCACAATCAGTCAAAAATTCCAAGCTTCCCTATTTACACAGGATGGCCTATTGAATATCAATACTTGCTTAAGTGTTCCAAGCTTCAGGGTGATCACTCCAGGCTGAAATTTCCTTGTCTATTTCTCCAGGATTGGGGCCAATCTGAAGTAACTCCCAGATCTGAGAAATAGAAGACAAAGATGGAAGCTATCATTCACCCAGACTGAATTAACTCACAGTGAACTTACAAAATGTTGGAAGATGGGTGGATGGTTTCAACAATACATGGCTAGATGCACAGATGGGTAAATGCATAGGGAGAGAGACTAACAGATGGGCAGTATGCTCATGTGAGGAGGAGGATGAAGAAAAGAAAGATATAATGCATGTCTCTTGTTCTCTACATATACTTAGAGATTGGTAGTCTTTAATCTGCACAGTTTCTTTAATAATAATATAATAATAATAATAATGAGTATTTTGTATGGTATCCATTTGCCTGGCTAAAGTACTTATTTTAAAGCATCCTTGCCTTGGCAAAGTCCAATTCTACTGAGCACACTCTCCTGCTAAGAAACAGGCTGAACCCTGATGATTACTAAATAAGAACATAATTAATTATTTCTTCAACTGAATAGTCCTGAATTCTACCACAAATCAATCAGTTCTTCTAGCCTAAGAAGCTCTGACTCTATTTTAGCTCAATGAAAACAAAATCAATGAAGGCCAATTATAGCCCATCTCGTTAGAGTATGCAAATGCTGTGCCATACAAATGCATAGCAATTGCTTCCAGCACAGCAGAGGATCCTAGGGGAGCCAACTGTGGACTTCTGCTGGCCCCTAGCTGCTCAGGCCACATAGTACAGCCAAAGCTGGGGTCTTCCAGTGGAAGGCCAAGAGTAGGCTTCCTTCCTTCATTTCTTTAAAAAATAAGTGTTTGGAGGCTCCTAGGCAGAAGACATCACGTTGGGTCATCAAGGTGCTGGAGAAAGTCTAAGGACAGATACCTGATGTTCAAGGATATTGGTCTATATTCCAGTGTAACAGTGTTCTAGAGCTCAAAGCTGATTTCCTTATAATTTGTAAGCCTGCAGCCTGATACGTGACGCCCAGAAGTTTCCCAGCAAGGATAACATATATGTCACAAATGGCCAGGCAGGCCTTAGGGAGAGACATAGAGGGTTCATACTGAAGTGAGGCAGCGTCATTCGTCTGGGGTAATATCCAAGGTTCATTACCTCATGCCAAGGAAATTAAGGGCACAGACACATGTGGAGTGAGGTTAAAAGTGGAA
This sequence comes from Rhinopithecus roxellana, assembly GCF_007565055.1. Taxonomy (NCBI): domain Eukaryota; kingdom Metazoa; phylum Chordata; class Mammalia; order Primates; family Cercopithecidae; genus Rhinopithecus; species Rhinopithecus roxellana. The sequence continues at coordinate 51,654,497 of NC_044550.1, forward strand.
GTTTAATGGGCAAAAGAAAGAGAAAAGAGAATAGCTCACTCTCCTGCAGACAAGAGCACCTGAGTGGGTCTTCCGGTCCAGCGGTAAAGAGCACAGGGATTTATAGACTGGCTTGAGAAAGCGGTGTCTGATTTACATAGGGCCCAACGATTGGTTGGACCAGGTGTGACATTTACATAGCACTGGAAGAAGCTGGCCAGCCCACCCTAATCTTTTATTATGCAAATGGTTTTTTACATGGCCTCGCCATGTTGTCAGCTCCTTAGGGTACACGGACTGATAAAAGGGAAGATGGAGCCTCCGTCTTGTACATGCCTAGCCCCCAGGTAGCCTTTTCCCATCAGCACAGCTGCTGGCATTCACCCGGGCAAGCTTCCAGGTTGCTTATCTACGTTTGCAGCCCAATTTTACAAGTTGCTTTTTGTTAGAAAAGAAATTATTTGGGGGCTGTTTTTTATTAAAAGGGAAACGTTACCGAGGACTTCCTTACCCTCACTATCTGGCTAAATAATTTCTTTTTAACTCATATATCACAAGGAACATTCAGGGGATCCAAAAGAAAGCTCTCTTGCATACACGCCCCCAGGATTTCCCGATACCCACCACAAAACCTTGCCACAGAGCTCTTTGGGGCCACATCATTGCATCTCTAGAGACCCCTATTAAAATGCAAAGGCATCAGATGGGAAGGGTAGGTCACTAAGCTACTATTTCCCAAACTTCAGGTATCTGCATACCGCATCCCCATTTTTCTCCATATGGGAGTACTACTGATAGATGCAGGAGGCAGATAAGAGGGAGGGTCCCTGGAGAATCTCCGACTGCCTGCGCGTTGGGAGAACAGGGTGGAGCCACAGGAAGTTCGCACTGTGTAGGGCGGTGGGAGCCTGGCCTCTGTAGCTCACGTGTGTGGCCTGGAATCAGTCTGTGAGGTGGGCGGGGCCTGTTAGCGGGAGTCCCTCTCACTTTGCTGGGAGTTTTTTCTCCTTCTCCTTCTCCTTCTCCTTCTCCTTCTTCTTTCTCCTTCTTCTTCTTCTTTTCCTTTTTTTGCCCAGTAAATTCTGTTTCCCTCATTCTTCAATGAGTCTGTGTTCCTAATCCTCCGTGGTCCTGTGACAGGACCCCGGTTTCAGCTGAACTAAGGAGCAAAGTTCTGCAACACTGCCTGTAGTATTTTTATCATGTTTCATTGAATCCAAAACGCTCTGATGTTGGCCTTTCTTGATTTAACCACAAGTATCAACTAAAGATTCTACACCACTCTAAGTACCTTGCCTGACCTAGTTCATTGACATTGTAAGATAATAGCAGTTGCATGCTGTATCATGATTCCAGAAAGATTAAAATAATAGTGGAGCACAATGTGAACCTTTAAAAACAGTGAAATACAGCAATATTTTCTCCTTAAATCAACTCTTTTTTTTACTTAATACATTTCTTTATAAAACTTTTTTTAAATCACCGTCCTAGAAACCAGTATCACTGGCATAAATAAAAGGAAACTGTGTAAATAAATGCAATGAGAATAAAGAAATAAATTTAAATTCTAGCTAATATAATTAATCAAAGTGTACATTTTTATTTATGCCCCCTTCTAGTGTGTATATTATACTTCAATACAAAAAGCAGTCTAAGAAATTATTCTAGCCCCCAAGGTTTTGAGCCTGAAGCCTACACTTGCTTTATTTAAAAGGGAGATGAGCAATTTTCGAGGGTTAAAAACACACTAGCACCAAAATGAAACTTTATCCTTGACTGAATCAGAAAGACTTGAGAAGAAATTGAAAAGGAAATAATTTTCCCTCTACGTGATTCAGTGTTATGTAATGTCACGGTCATATGCCACCACCTAAAATGTTCTCCCCCATACCGCTAGTCCCACAGTGCCACTCAGTAACTAAGAGACACTGGAAAACCACCATTAACCCCTTTAGAATAAGTTTACAGAATTCATAAGCTGTCATTTTGGAATGCCAAGTAAAGGACCCTAGGCAATGGGTGAGAGGAAAGGTAAGTTCTGAGAGGCCTGTGAGGAAGGGGATGCCCGAGCATAGAGGGACATCACAGAGAAAGCAGTCCGGGGCAGGGGGAAGACACCAAAGAGAGCCAACAGGAGGGCCCTGAACTGCCAGGAAGAGGCCACCTAAGTGCCCTGTGCATCCGGGAAAGAGATGCTCTGGGGTGGGTCTGCGGGAAAAGGAGACAATTTGAAGGCTAATTGGGAAGAACAGAAAACAAATTTTGCCAGTTGAGCAATTCCGACATCACACCAGAATTCCCATTGAAATGGGCACCTGTTTATCACAACTCTGGAAATATTTCCCTTTACCGAGTTAAGATACAGAGGGTTCTATGACAACACAGGTAAATAGTGCATTCATAGGGACCCTGACTTATTATGCTAAGGATTTGAGAGAAAACTAGCACTCAGTTCTGGTATTTAATCACTCTTAGCTTAGGGTTTGGGGATATTTTTTGTTGTTGTTTTTGGTCTAACTCTCATAATTCCAATGTATACCAACTCTCTCCTATATAAAGAACAATTAGCCAGAATGGTTTTCACAATAATCTTTTCTAAACACTAGCTGCCTCTTTTCTAAAAAGAGCAAGCCCACTTCCTTTAACTTGAGGATATAGCTACTTAGAGATTACTTAAAAGGCAAATCCTAGGCTTCTGAGTCAGTACAATCTGGAAGTTGGTACTCTTAACCAAGATAACATAAAAATGGAGAATTTAACTTTTTATCCCAGCCATTGGAATTCCTCACTTATGTTTTGTTTCATTCATCATTTTGTGGTTCTCTTTTAATATACAGGGACCAAAATTGGTAATTATATTCTAAATAATGGTTGATCAATGCCAAGTATTCAAGAACATATCCTTGCCCTTTTCATGTCATACTCCTGTTAATCCATCTCTCAATCATGTTCCCTTTTTTAAATAATAGCATTACTAACTGCTGACTCATATTCAATTTATGATCCACAATACTTCAGCCAATTCTTTTCGTACCCTCAAATACAAATCATCAGGGCCTGCACATTTAGATACAGATCTCACTTATTTAAATTATCTCCCTCCAAGTCTTCGTTTTTCCCTTTTCATTTTCCTAAAGTATGCATTACCCATTTCCAGAGCCCATTCACTTGATCATGCAGAAAGGTTTTTTAAAAAGACATTGAATGCCCTGTGGCCTTTTGATGTCATCAGTGAGTCTCTTTCTTTCCTATCTAATTAAAGGACAACACTCCATTCTAGTCTTTTCTTACTCCTGATAGAGTAGAAAAAAAAAGAAATACTCTATTTCGCCTTTGGAAGCTGCATCTCATTTCCTGCTTTAGTAATTCTGACCTTACTTCCATAAACCTTTCTACAGGTATTTGTCCTTGAAGCTTTACCTTTTTCTAGACTTTTTTTCTATTTCAGAAGCTTATATAGTTCTTTGATAAATCAATTGGATTTTTTTCTGTCTTCTCAACTTTTTTAGACATGTATGTGAACCTATTCTTCCTTTATACCCTCGACAAAGTTCTGATGGTGTACTTTAAGATATCTAATCTCATGTCTAAGTAATTAGTTAAAAACGAGATGAAAGGAAGGAGCCCAAGTGAGCAGAAATTTTGCTAAGAAAACATATCATTATAACACCAAACGTGAACCCTAATGTAAACTATGGTCCTCAGGTGATAATGATGTGTCAATGTAGGTTCCTCAATGGTAAGAAATGTACCACTTTGTTGGGAGACACTGGAAGCAGGAAACGCTATGCAGGTGTGGTTATAGGGGATACATAGGAAATCTCTGTACCTTCCTCTCATTTGGCTGTGACCTAAAACTGCTCTAAAAAATAGTCTATTACAAAAAGAAGAAAGAGAAATGGCATGTTGCTTTTTAACAACATGCCACTGGGATTTTTTTTTAGCACTGAAGAATATACAGTTACTTTCACTTGGAATATTTTCTTCCTTTAAATCCTCAATACTTCGTTTTTCTAGAATATCTCAGGGAAAGTTATTTCAACATTATCTCCATCTACCCAATGCAGAATTTGTTCTCGTCACCGTTTTTCCTGCTCTTAAACTAAATTCCTCTACTTACCTGAGTCCATTTCTTCCTATAATGTCCACAACATAGCAGGAATGAAAATCAGATTGTCACTATTGTTAATGTAAATCCAAATTTTATTGAGTATAGTTCCACAACCACTTTTCAACACCTCCACAGCCAGTGCTCTAGTGCAGATGATCAGATAACTCCAACAGCCCTTAACTGTTTACTTATTATTTACTTATTTTTGGGACAGAGTCTCGCTCTGTCACCCAGGATGGAGTGCAAGTGGTATGATCTCCGCTCACTGTAACCACCACCTCCCAGGTTCAAGCGATTCTCCTGCCTCAGTCTCCCAAGTAACTGGGATTATAGGCATCTGCAATCATACCGAGCTAATTTTTGTATTTTTAGTAGATAAAGGGTTTTGCCATGTTGGCCAGGCTGGTCTCGAACTCCTCACCTCAGGTGATCCACCCCCCCACCCCCCAGCCTCCCAAAGTGCTGGGATTACAGGCATGAGCCACCACACCTGGCCAAGCCCCCACTTGTTGACTTGCTTCCACTTTACCTCACCTGAAGTGTATTTTCCATACAGTAGCAGAGAGAGCCTTTCAAAATATAAATTAGATCATGTTGAGCCCCTGCTGTTAGTCCTCTATTAGCTTTTCATCACACATGTACCTCCAAATAAATCCAAATTCCTTATCATGGACCATCTGCCCCCCCCTCCGCCCCCCAGCCCAGCCATGCCCCTTCCTGCTCTTATTTATTAAGTGGCGATTAGGGCCATGTTCATTTTGGTACTAGCACCATTGCACTTGCTCCCTGTCAGGCCTCTGAGCCCAAGCCAAGCCATCTCATCCCCTGTGACTTGCACGTATACGCCCAGATGGCCTGAAGTAACTGAAGAATCACAGAAGAAGTGAAAATGCCCTGCCCTGCCTTAACCGATGACATTCCACCACAAAAGAAATGAAAATGGCCAGTCCTTGCCTTAACTGATGACATTACCTTGTGAAAGTCCTTTTCCTGGCTCATACTGGCTCAAAAACCTCCCCCACTGAGCACCTTGTAACACTCACTCCTGCCCATCAGAGAACAACTCCCCTTTGACTGTAATTTTCCTTTACCTACCCAAATCCTATAAAACGACTCCACCCTTATCTCCCTTCGCTGACTCTCTTTTCGGACTCAGCCCGCCTGCACCCAGGTGATTAAAAAACTTTACTGCTCACACAAAGCCTGTTTGGTGGTCTCTTCACACAGACTCGCATGACACTCCCCATTCCTGGAACACTCTCTTTCACATTATTATCTGCTTAAACTTCATCCCTTACTACCTTGTGCTGCTTTATTTTTCTTCATTCCAGTGACCAAACATGATATTATATTTATGACATATGTATGTATTTATTGAATACATCTCCCTACTAGAATGTAAGTCCTTTGAGGACTTATAGGGATTTTGCCTGTTTTGTTCTCTGCTTATTTCCAGCCACTGAAACAGTTCCTGGGATGCAAGTGCTCAAAAATAATTTTGGAATGGGGAAGTGATGAAATCATTGCTGTTCTTTTTTACCTAGTAATCTATCACATTCCTTTAGGCACCCAAATTACACAATGATACAACAATTACTTGATGAGAACAAAATGCTTGGAACTTACATCTTTGCTCCTCAGAAGTCTCATACAAAAGAAAAGTATTTGACTTTATAATTATAATGCAGTCTGGACATTCCTATCGTGAAATACTATTCTGGGTAATTCGTTGCAGGCTTATTGGGAAAAAATAATTCGCAGTTTATAATTTGCAGAGGAAAGTTTTGCTTTGCCTACTGCTCCTCGTAAAGGTCAGAAAAGATAGCATTGATGAGGGTTCAGCAGGGGTGAGAAATGCTGAGGAAATAGTTATTCTGGGTTGAATGACAAGATCTAGGAATGCATGAGAAGTGTGCTAAGTGCTTGAAGAGAAGCCCAGAGTAAGAAAGCTCCTGGGAGAACCTGCTCCTTCTGCTGCAGCCACAGCAGCAGGGAAAGAGAAAACCACGTTATAATCACCATGTGAATCTCATTTAAAATCAGATCTGGTCTGGAATAAAACCCTGAGGAGGAAAATAATTAACTATGATATCCAGGAACTGTTTTCATAAGCAATCTTATTTTTAAAATGTTAAATCAAAATGCTTTTCTTCCAAATGAAAAAACCCCTATTACATTTCCCATTGTTTCATCACAATTAAAATTGAACATGTGATCCATTTAGCAATTATGCATTCATGCATTTCATCATTCATTTAAAAAATAGTCAAACATTTGTTGCACACTTGCTATGTCTATGGTGCTAGAAAAACAGCATTAATTGTGGCAGAGGGTTGGGGGCAAGAAGTGGTTGAAAGATGTCGTCCCTGACCTCACAGAAATTGCAGGCCGTTGTATTGATCAATTAGGCTGCTCTTGTTAAAAAGAGAGTTGGTTATGATCCAAGCAACCAGCAGCAACCAAAGAGTCTAAGGAAAAACAATTTGGGCACTTATTTGACCATGGCCACAGGAAAAGTGATGATTCTCTAAGTGTGTTACAAAATAAACAGCTCCATTAAATTCACTGTTATTAAATATGCTTGTGTGTGTGAGAGAATATGAGTTGTTATTTATTTATTATTATTTTTATTTATTTATTTATTTATTTATTTTTTTTTTTTTTTTTTTTTTTTTTTTTTTTTTTTTTTGAGACGGAGTCTCGCTCTGCCGCCCAGGCTGGAGTGCTGTGGCCGGATCTCTGCTCACTGCAAGCTCCGCCTCCCGGGTTTACGCCATTCTCCTGCCTCAGCCTCCCGAGTTGGTGGGACTACAGGCGCCCACCACCTCGCCCGGCTAATTTTTTGTTTTTTTTTTTAGTAGAGACGGGGTTTCACCGTATTAGCCAGGATGGTCTCGATCTCCTGACGTCGTGATCCGCCCGTCTCGGCCTCCCAAAGTGCTGGGATTACAGGCTTGAGCCACCGCGCCCGGCCTTGTTATTTATTTCTTAATGGGGTTTTAATGGGTATGGGTTTTACAAACAGTTTTAAAGGACTGGGACTACATTTTCCAATGATATTCCAATATTTAAGTTAAATTGCCTTCGCTGTCTAAGCATACTTGGTATTAGCAAGGGGCTAGACTTTACTAAAGTCCTAATAATTCAGGTTCTGTGTTATGGTTAACTGAAATTAGTCAGAGATCAAGATAAGGTGAATGTTATGTAGTTTCTGGTTACAAACACTTATATTCTATTCTTCCATGTACACACAACAACACACAGAACAGAAAAGAACTGATGTCTTCCCAATCTTTTATTTTTCCACTGGGTAAACTATAGTAGTAGAAATCGTAGATGGATTTGCTCAACATCCCCTCCAATGTGTCTGGCATGCCTTTCTGCACCGCAGAAGCTAGAAAAATACAAACCACGTTTTTCCTAACTTATCTGCAGATGCACTTGAGCAAGACCCCAATTCAAGCTAGTGTAAGTGGGAAGGGAGATATTTATCTTGCTGGTGCAGATTTAGCAGGCAAATCATGGCTCCAGAGCCCACAATGCTGGAGCCAGTTTCCTGATTCCTAGATTTCAGCCTGGGTGGTATGTTTCTGAGCCAGCAGTGGAGGCAGTGATTTCCTGATTCCAGATGCACAGCTAAGGTAACATAACCCTGTAGCCAACAATTAGGCCCCACGACCTCCTGATTCTCCAACTTCCTGATTATGTCCATTTGAAGTTCTTTGCCAGGCCGGGTTTGAATTGTCCTTCTGGTAGTAGCTGGGGGAGGGCCAGCCTGGGACCTGCTCCTCCAGTCCTTCCACCCTCATTCCATGATTTAATCTTCTTCTGCACGAAAAAACTGAAGTGGTTTCTCCTCCATGACACTGAATGCTGACTGACAGGACCTCTGAGCACAATTCTACCCCGGGGTTAACTGTCAAAACCAGGCTGGCTCTGCCTTCTCCATGTCTATAGAAAGCCTTCCCTGAGTCTTATCTAAACAAGACATTGTGTGGCATTTTAAGGTTTTTTATTTTATACTACTTTAATGACTCCTTAAAAAGAACATAAAATTCCTTTTATGTCTCTTTGTCCTCTCTTCTCCTCCATTTTTGGTCAGCCTCCATTTCCTGGGTCATGGTAAGCTCCTTGAAGTAGATCTGTTAATGCAGGGGTAATAAAAACAAGACGTGCCTGGAAAATATTGGAAGGGGACAGGGTAGGGCAGGATGGAAGTGAGAAATTCCATTTTTACTTTGGTACAAATTATTTTGTTGAAAAATTGTGCCTGAAAAAAACATCAAAATTAGGATTCCATACTTAAAGATAGAACATTAGAGATAACATAGTCAAGCCTTCCAAAGTTAACTAAAAGAATGAGATATTTAGTTCTTCTTTGCAATTTTTAAGCCATCTATCACCTTCCAGCATGTTGAGAGAAATCATAATAATACTAATAATAGCTTCTATTTATTGGGAGTTAATGTTATGCAAGACTATATGATAGATCAAAACTTACACCACCCCTCAGTCATCATTTCCTTTCTACAGATGAAAAAACCAAGGCCAGGAGAGAATAAGTAAATTGCCCAGGGTTTTAACTCTGTTTAACTCTAAAAACAATCCTTCTGGTACATTCATTTAATCCTTCATTACATTTCTCTTTGAATGCTTCAAAGGGACTCTGCTTCCCCAGGAGCCAGGTAGCGGGCTAGAGTAGGAGATGCAGCTGTGAATAGATCAGACACAGTTCTACAGCATGCCCACTTCAAGCAGAGGACAGCTGGTCATGCCCACTGCCATTGCTTGGGAAACCTTATGTGACCAGCTGTCAAGGCATCAGGGACCATCTCTTTTAAAGAACACTTTGCTTTGATTCTAACCTTTTCCCTTTTGCTTTTCATGCCTGAGTTTGCAACCCAGCACTGCTACTTATTGGCTATGTAACCATGGGAGAGCGATTTCAACTCCCTGTATCCCAGTTTCCTCATCTTGAGAGTGAACATAATAAAATGACCTATGTCATAGGGGTTACGGTAGGATTTGGGTGGCACAGCACCGTCTATTACAAAGGGACTTGACCTTCAAATATACAATTGTAAGTAAAGCATTTAGAAGAGTGCTGGCACACAGTACCACTCAATAAATGTTGCTTATGGTTGTAATTATTCTTACTGTTATTATGACTGTAGCACCATAAGATCTTAGAAGTACACAGAGTACTTACTATTTACCAGAGTATGAGAAAAAGGAACACTCTTCTCGAATGGGAAAACCCAAAAACAAAACAAAACAAAAAAACAAAACAAAACAAAAAAAAAACCAGATTGTAGCTCATTCATTTTAGTCTGACTTGGTTTAAGTTTGGTGGGATGGCCCTGTAACTAACAGTGGGCCCTGTAACCTCCCGATTCTCCAGCTTCTGGAGAAGGCATGTTCCTCCTAACAACTTACTTGAGCTTCATTTGAGGATTGGGCTCATGAAGCCTGCTTCCCACTTCACTTAAGCTTTAAACCAAGGCAGTCCCTGATGCCCAAATGTGTGACTTACTATAGTTTGCTTTGAAAATCCACACTGATGTCTATTTCCCCAAGTCAGCAGTACTTCAGTACATTCTACTAGTCTCTCAAAAGATAAGTCCTTTTGTAACAGACAGTGCTGTGCCACCCAAATCCCAGCTTCAGGACTGGAGAAGTCATTCCCACTGCTGCTGGGCACCCTGCCCTCCAACAACCCTCAGCTCTCAGCCCTTTGGAACCGCCCTCAGCTGGCTAAAGACCACCATCTCTACCAAGGTCTTGCCCACTTCCCAGGGTCAATCTGCATTAAATGACCCTGGAAAGTGGGCAAGATCTTGGCTGAGATGGTGGCCTTTAGCCAGCTGAGGGCTGTCCCAATCTGCATTCAATGACTGGTGGATATAGGAGTATAAAACTCCAGCCTCCAAGCCCAAGTGGGGACACCTCCAAAGGTCTGTGCCAGCTGCAAAGCTCCTGGGAGGACAGCCACATCACAGCTCAACTTCTTCTTCTGCCCAATCCTTCCCCAGTAGGCATTCATCCCAAAAGCATTAACTTTGGGTTTTGTGGACAAAGACTTAGCCTTTTGGGATTGACGCCTACTAGGGAAGGATTGGGCAGAAGGAGAAGTTGAGCTGTGATGTGGTTGACTACTTCCGGAAGAATCCAACCTACAACATTTATGTTGTGGATGCGAACTCCAAGTCTGCTACATGTCAAAACTGCTCTCCTCAAAACTACCAACCACAACTCAACTGTACCCACATCTCAACTGTAAATATTGAGCAGTTCCCCAGCTCCTGGGCTTCCCCTTCAGTAGAATGGTCCATAGTGAGTTCTATTGGAATAGCGACTTTGTCAGCTTTTTTCTAGCTCTTTGTTTTGTTTTGTTCATCCATCTGTGGGTTTGAGGTAGAATATGTTCAGGGTGTGTTCCTCCTAACAACTTACTTGAGCTTCATTTGAGGATTAGGCTCATGAGGCTGGTTCCTACGTCACTTAGGGGAGTGTGGCCCATGAGGCTCCCCAGCACCTTATGCAAATAGACTTCTGTCAGGCCCCTTGAACCCCAGCTGTAAACACAGCTGACGTTCACATAGCTTGTCCAGGACACTTGATTTACTATTAACCGCTTAATGTTGTTTTCTGGGAGGAGGCAAGCATAAATATTTGCCTTCTTTTTTTTTTTGAGACAGAGTCTCGCTCTGTCGCCCAGGCTGGAGTACAGTGGTGCGATCTCGGCTCACTGCAAGCTCCGCCTCCAGGGATCACGCCATTCTCCTGCCTCAGCCTCCCGAGTAGCTGGGACTACAGGCATGCACCACCACGCCCAGCTAATTTTTTGTATTTTTAGTAGAGACGGGGTTTCACTGTGTTAGCCAGGATGGTCTCGATCTCCTGATCTCATGATCCACCCGCCTCAGCCTCCCAAAGTGCTGGGATTACAGGCATGAGCCACTGCACCCGGCCAGTATTTGCCTTCTAACAGAGAAGAGTCAAACTCAGCCCAGTTAGAAGTTGTCATTTTAGAAAGACTGAACAAGGCCGGGCATGGTGGTTCAATGCCTGTAATCCCAGCACTTAGGGAGGCTGAGGCGGGCAGATCACAAGGTCAGGAGTTCGAGACCAGCCTGGCCAACATAGTGAAACCCCGTCTCTACTAAAAATACAAAAATTAGCCGGGCATGGTGGCACGCACCTGTAGTTCCAGTTACTCAGGAGGCTGAGCCAGGAGAATCACTTGAACCCAGGAGGCAGAGGTTGTTGTGAGTCAGGATCATGCCACTGCACTCCAGCCTGGGCTACAGAGTGAGACTCCATTTCAAAAAATAAATAATAAAAATGAAAAGACTGAACGGTCGCTAGTTTTCTTTGAAATCAAAAGAATTGTCTTAGCAGCAGAATTCACCCTATGAGGGTGAATTCAGAACATTTACTGTCTGGCTGGTGTATAATTTCTAGCTTCCTAATAAGGAGGACATAACATAAATTTGCTTTGCAGCACAGGGCAGGTACTTCAAATGTGTCTTCTCCTTGAGCACAGACTTAGCCTTGGTTGTATCTGCTTCGTGCTCTCATCACTACCAGAGCCCTTGAGGAGGATTAATCCCCAACACCAGGATGACTTTACCTAGTGCAGAAAAGTCAGTGGAACGGCTGCCGGAGAGGAGAGAGCAAATCAAATTGGGCGGTGTGGGTTTGTTGACAAGGGTGATTCTGTTTCAGCTGCTCCCATTGTCGGTCACACTTTCATGTGTCCTGACGGCTATCCATAGCTCTCATCCCAAGTGCAGTGAGCAGGTCTCCCACTTTCCATCCTCGTTCTCAGCCCAGGAGAACAGATGACACAGGGTGCACCTATGCCCACAAAAGAGACAAAAAAACTACATCCCAGGGGAAACCCAGGGCCCCTCTCAGAAAAATAATAAGCCTGCTACTTCTGAAGAAATCCTGGATCAGCCTTTTTAAACATAGGTCAAATTTTAATCCTAAGAGATTTATCAAATGGATATTTTATGCCTTAAATCTATGCATCCACTAGAAAATGGCTCTTATAATTACAGTACATATCAATAAAAGAATGATTTTAGTTCAGGGGGAAAAATGATTGCATAAACTGACAAGAGAAAGAACTCACACATGTTAATCCATCACAGCAGTCGAATGAAATGCCTATCCTATTATTGATAATGATAATATGCATAGCTACTAGGTATTGGGCACCTGTACCAGGGATTATGCTAAATTGTTTTTTACATTATCTCATCTAATCCTGATGACTAAACTATAGTGAAGGAATTGTGCCCTGGATTACAGATAAGAAAATGGGATTTTAGAGGGAGGAAGTAGACTGCCCCAGATTACACAATTAGAGAGTAGTGGGAAAAGGATTCCAATCGGGACTACCTGGCTCTGCCCTTACGCTCTACTTATTGGCCATTGCCAGCTTTTCACATCTTTGTGACAAAAACCAGGATAGAAGTTCTTCACTGAGCCATTCTCTCTCCTATTGGTAACAACATCTGGGCCTGCCTGTCCTGAAACTAAACCAAGGGACTCCACAGTTTGGTTCCTGAGGTCTCCTGTCTAAAGGCATGCACAGGCTGGGCAAAGGGGCTTTGGGAGGTCAAGGCAGACAGATCCCCTGAGGTCAGGAGTTCGAGACCAGCCTGGCCAACATGGTGAAATCCTGTCTCTACTAAAAATATCAAAAAATTAGCCAGGCATGTTGGCACACACCTGTAGTCCCAGCTACTTGGGAGGCTGACGCACGAGAATTGCTTGAACCTGGAAGGCAGACGTTGCAGTGAGCTGAAATTGGACCACTACACAGCCTGGGTGACAGAGCGACACTCCATCTCAAAAATAAATAAATAAATTACATGCACTCTACCACCCTGGCTTCTCTTCACTGTGGTCAAACTTATAGTTCTCTTTCCTCGTATTCAAAGCTACTTGAACCTGGATCCATTCTCAGATGTTGCAGACGTTGTTTCCTCAAGCTACTATACAGTCTTGGTACTGAAGACAAATATATTAGAGATGCCGGCCAGGCGCGGTGGCTCAAGCCTGTAATCCCAGCACTTTGGGAGGCCGAGACGGGCGGACCACGAGGTCAGGAGATCGAGACCATCCTGGCTAACACGGTGAAACCCCGTCTCTACTAAAAACTACAAAAAAAACTAGCCGGGCGACGTGGCGGCGCCTGTAGTCCCAGCTACTCGGGAGGCTGAGGCAGGAGAATGGCGTGAACCCGGGAGGCGGAGCTTGCAGTGAGCTGAGATCCCGCCACTGCACTCCAGCCTGGGCGACAGAGCCAGACTCTGTCTCAAAAAAAAAAAAAAAAAAAGAGATGCCAACTTGTTTCCATCTTCAAAGTTTTCAATTAAGCACAATAAAGCTTTCAGTAAAACCCAAGAATCATCTTGAATGCAGTGGACAAACTACTTCTGACTAAAGGCTTACTCACGTATTTTTGTCTTCTTAGATACACAAGAAACACTGAGCTATTTGCATGGCATTACTGAGCTTTAGATATTTTTGTATTAATTTTTTTGAGGCCGGGCGTGGTGGCTCAAGCCTGTAATCCCAGCACTATGGGAGGCCGAGACGGGCGGATCACGAGGTCAGGAGATCAAGACCATCCTGGCTAACACGGTGAAACCCTGTCTCTACTAAAAAAAAAAAATACAAAAAACTAGCCGGGCGAGGTGGCGGGCGCCCATTGTCCCAGCTACTCTGGAGGCTGAGGCAGGAGAATGGTGTGAACCCAGGAGGTAGAGCTTGCAGTGAGCTGAGATCCGGCCACTGCACTCCAGCCTGGGCGACAGGGCGAGACTCCGTATCAAAAAAAAAAAAAAAAAAAAAAAAAAAAAAAAAAAAAAAAAAAATTTTTTTGAGACAGTCTTACTCTGTCATCCAAGCACTCTGTCGTGCCAGAACTAAACTGTGGCACAAGCTTGGCTCACTGCAGCCTCAAACTCCCAGGCTCAAGTGATCCTCCCACCTCAGCCTCCCAAGAAGGTGGGACCACAGGCATGGCCACCATGCCCAGCTAAAAGGGTATTTTATTTTTAATTCAAAAAGAAATGCCAGAGAGCAACTTATTCATTTGGAAGGGACCATTCCTTCCTTTGATTCTTCCAGCCTGTGTAAGGGCTCCAGTAGCTCTTAGCTTGGGTCACCTTGGCCTACAGCTGTCTGAGAACTTGATTCACCAGTCAGTCCAAGCAGAAAACTCTCTGAGAAGAAGAGATTTGTTTTGCTGATCTTTCGTTCTTAAAGGCCCTTTATGTACTCAAAATAACAGTTGTTGAGTTTAATTTTACCTTTAATGTCACACCAAAACAAAGTCCAAAGAAAACCCATCTCGTAGAGTGACCCACTCATCCTGGTTTTCCAGAGACTTTCCCAGTTTGGGCACTAAAAATATTATGTCCTGGGAGTGCCCTCAGTTTGGGGCAAACCAGGAAGTGGGTCCTCTCTGGCATATGTATTCCTACTTAAAAGTCAGCGTCCTACCCAGGAAAAAAACAAAAAACAAAAAATATCTTATATAAACATTTGGCCTTTTCCAAAAACCAAAATGGAAACTAATATGGCAGATTTGGAGACACTATAAGCTACACAATAAACTTAAAAAGAAAACAAGATTTTATCCCTAAAGATATTTCTTTTCTACACTCGTAAAGAACTTTATAGTTACACCATAACTATCAAAAGATACAAGAGGAGGGGTCAGATGATGGCAGGAAAAGGCCAGATCCTCAGTGTGTGTTTCAGCTCTTAGAACTCCAAGTTAATGTGAACTAAACTGTACCTGTGTCATTTTAGCAGCATACTGTTGCACTTTTTTTTTTTTAAGTCAATGTTTTTTAAGGGCCAAAGGTTAGGGAGAGGTCATAGGCACAACTGGAGAACCTAAAAACCAGATATTATTCTTGAGAGACTATAATAGCCTGGTGATCAGTTCAAGAAAATCACAGTCATTCAAGATGATGTCTTACATGCACTGGCTTCTCTGTAAAATGAATTTACCTTTTCATTATTATTTACTGAGTGAGCCAGTATTTCATTTGTATGGATTTTATCCAGCAACTGGGGGGAGAAGAAAACACAGAAAATCTAATAAAAAAATGAAGCTGCTGTACAATATTTGGAGTCTGTATCCTGCCTTTGGAGGTCACGTTTCTGTTTTTATGATGTTCATTTTAGAAAATGAAAAATATGTATACATACAGAGATATGCATTTTATGTATTTCAATTGACGGCAAATTTGACCTGACAGGTGTGGAGACGTACTTACGAGGAATGACAGCAAAACATAGTGGCAAAAATAAAATCACAACCTCACAAGCAAGTTGGCCTCATAGGTTTGTCATTTCAGTAATAATGTGGAATCTTGTCTGCCCGGCACAGACATTTCAGCTCCACCATCTTGGGATGGGTGGTGGAATATAATACGGTTAGATTTCCCCATGGAGAAAGTTGAACTTCTAGAAAGCATGTTCATTAGCAAGTACCCTCCTCTTAAAAGGGACCTTCACTAAACCGTCAACCTTTCCATTTCTCATCATCTGTTGTTAACTCCTGGGAGGCAGGAAGCTTCACAATGAAGCATATTGTGTATAGTATCAGTGCATTGTGCTGCACTGCACCATCCAGGCCAGAATTCACTCAAAAGCCTTTGAAATTAAAATATCTTGTGCAATAATTTTCCAACTGGACCCTGGTATATCATCACATGACAGATAGCAGACCCTGAAGAACATCAAAATATTTTACCCTCAAATATATAGATATATATATGTTTATAATATATAACATATTATAAATATATATTATATATTTATTATATATAATATATGTTATATGTAACATTATATATGTTATATTATATATGTTATATATATATTATATATATATATAATATATATATATTATATAATATATAATATATAATATATATAATAATATATAATATATATATATATGATATATATTAATTATTATATAATATATATATAATAAGAACTATAATATATATATATATATAATATATAATAATATATATATTCTATATATATTATATATACATTATATATGTTATAATTATATTGTAACATTATAAATATATGTTATATTCTTATAAGATATATAAGATTATATGTTTATGTGATATATTCTATATTTATAATAGTATATATATTATATATATTATATATAGTATATATACTAGTATATTATATATATATTATATATAATATAGTCTATATATTATATATAGACTATATTATATATATTTCTCAAAATATATATATATAGAGAGAGAGAGATGGAATCTCACTCTGTCATGATCTCAGCTCACTACAGTGGCTGTCTCCCCGGTTCAAGGGATTCTCCTGCCTCAGTGATCCCAAGTAGCTGGGATCACAGACATTTGCCACCATGCCCAGCTAATTTTTTGTATTTTTAGAAGGGATTTCACCATGTTGGCCAGGCTGGTTTTGAACTCCTGACCTCAAATGATCTGCCCACCTCAACCTCCCAAAGTTCTGGGATTACAGGCATGAGACACTGTGCCCAACCCCAAAACATATTTATTTGACATATTTTGAAATACTCCTGCAAAGCCGTCTTTTGTGGGAGAAGTTTGCATCTGTAGAGAATCTCCATGAATGCAGCCAGACCTTCCTTTTCCAGGCCGTCTAGACTCAGCTGACTTCAAGTCTTTTGACAAAGCTGAAGTCTTTCAACCAATTGCCAATCGAAAAAGTCTTTGAATCCACCTGTGGCCTGTAAGCACCACCCCCTATTCAAGATCTCCCACCTTTTCGGGCCAAACCAATATACACTTTCCGTGTATTGGTTTTATGTCTTTGCCTGTCACTCCTGGTCTCCCTAAAATGTATAAAACTAAACTGTAACCCAACCACCTCGGGCACACTTTCTCAGGACCTCTTGATACAGTTCCCCAGGCCATGGTCACTCATATTGTCTCAGAATACACCTCTTTAAGTGTTTTACAGAGTGTTTCATGAACAGGAATATTCACTCCCATCTTATCTCTGATTGTTAATACTTGACAACATTTTGTTTCCCCAACTCTTCGGCTGCTGTGACAGTGGTAGAAAGCACCTGTCAAGCATTGCTTACAGCATCCAAATACAGGAAGTGGCATTCCCTTTTCATCAGTGAAGCATCTGGGTGTCTCTACCCAGATCCAGAGCCATAGGAGCAGCTCCAAACCTTCTGGGTGCTCCAGGAGAGAGTCCACAGTCACTCATCCAGTGCTCAGAGCCTGCCGGAGTAGAGGTATCAGCTGGGTCATCCATCACCAGGATAGGAGGTGCAACAGGCGTCTGCGTGTTTCCACACGGGCTATTACAACATCTCCAGGCCCCATATCCATTGCAGATTGCCCCAAATTTGGGAACTCAAGGTAAATCTTAAATCTTTGCTTGAGCTGAAAACTAAAGTTAACAGTAAAACCTGCAGTAATTCTGAATAATGATGGTCTCTGTAACAATACAGCACCAGAAATTAAATACTAAAAACCTATTTGAAACAACAGCTCTGTGGCCCACTTTGATGGACACAAAATAACACTTTGGTTGTTTGTATGAAATAACATTAAAGAGGAAAAGGGGAATACAAAATGGCATTGTTAGGACAATGTAATAGATAGGTTATCACGATGCAGAATATTTATATGTACATCAATAAAGATAGAAGATTATTTTGAGTAATAAAGTGGTTTAGTAATTATTTTTGGTAAATCTGTTTATATCTGGAAAGAAATTTGAATGGAAGAGAGAGAGATGTGCAGAAAGAGTCAATACAACTTTAAATGGAACTGGTTTTAAACAAGTGACTCTGTGCTGCTGTCCCACAAAATGCTCCCTTAGAAACCTCTGGCATCCCTCGGGGTCAAAGATGCATAATTTAGTGACCATTTCATCCTCTAAATCCGTAGGTGCCATGCTAGTCACACATTACACTATCACCTTTAACTTTGTCATTCTTCACTCTGCCTAGACCAGAGCAGGCTTTTAGAGAATCAAAAGTACAGCCCCACTGGAAATGAGTAAACCCCCTACCCCCCAAATAAATGTTTGGTCAGATGGTGTTATGCATCAGAGCTGAAGGGACATGAGGCCAGTCAAGAGAAGATTCTGGGCTGTATGTTAATGCTGACCTTCTCTGGAGCAACGTGTTCTCTTTAGCTTCCACACATGTCTAATCGCTAGGGAGTTGTCTAGCTACACGAATTTTTCACATTTGTCAGCTAAATCAGTGCTCCAAATGCACAATGCAGCACTTAGAAACATTACGTGAATTTATTAAATTCTCTGGAGGACTTTGGGTCCATAAAGCAGTAAATTGATTACAGAGAACTGAGGCCATAATATTTTCATCAGCAGCAAAAGCCGCCGTGCTCCCATATTGTGCGTGGCATATGAAGAGAAACTGTTCCTCACTTCACTTGAGCTGGCAGGCTGAGAATCACATAGTGAAAAAGGGGAAGGCTCTGGAATGCATCAAAATGATGCATCATTTAATCAGTTTCTTTCAGAATGCCAGCTTTCAGGTACACCTCTTATCAGAAAACTAAGGAAAAATATAGCCTCTTCCTGCTTTGGATTTACCTACGAATGCTTTCAGAATTAGCCCTCATGATCATAGCTGTTCATTGACTTTACCATGAAAAAGCATATTGACATTACTATCAAAATGAGGGGCATTAGTAGCAGGCCAGGAGGAGATGATGGGTCTATGCTGATGACATGACTTGGATACTAAACATGCTTACATGTGTTTTGATGATCACATAACTGATGACTAACACTCCCTCCAAAGAAGGCAGGGAGAATCCTAACACTTTCTAGGATGCCCATCATGCCAGGAATTATTATAGGTGCTTTCCCATAGATTATCCTATTTCAAACTTTGCAACAGTCTTAACAGCTGGGAATGATAATTCCTGTTTTTAAGCAAGAAAGCCAAAGCTTAGTAAATTGCCCAGAATCACAGGGCTGAAAAATTAAGTTGGAATCCAAACCAGGACTGTGTGTTTCCAAAGACATCCTTGTTCTTTGACCCCATTTCAAAATCTTTGTTGCTAGTGTCTTCTAAAAGATTTCACTCCTCCAGAAAGTCATTGGATAGCTTTCTGCTGCTGCATGGGAAAACTTCTGTCATCTCGAATGTTTCTGGAGGGAGAGGAAGGGGTAAACCTGGGGCCAGTTGTGTTAGTGTCCTGGCACCAGACAATCATTTTAGAACCTGTTAGAAGACTAGAATATTCTAGGCTAGTCCTAGAGTATTATTTTGGCCATTTCACTGTGTCTTTGAGCCTTCCTCAGGCCTCCCGGAAAAGGGAGTGATTATGACACTTAGGTATGATGAATGATACTCTTTTTTAAATCTATTAACTAGATTTTGATAAATATCTAAAATGACCTAGTTCTTCCCTCTGCATTGAAAGGAGTAATGCAAGAGGAATAATCAGTGTGTTGGTAATTCTTACTTCTTGGTTGCCTCCAGACTAAACAAGGTCTTCGTATTAGAGGAGCAGAGACCTTGCTACAGGAAGACCACGGAGGCAGGGAGCAACCACTCCTCTCCTTGCACCACAGCTCTTGGACTGAGTTCTTTGGCTGTGGTGGAAAAGAAGCAGCCTCTCTATCAGGCCTGAAAACCCCTGGCTAAAGGCTAACCTCGAAGGGAGGGCTCTGTCTTACTAAAATTTGTGGATTCCCAGTGCTTGGCAGACTGCCTGGTACACAGTAGACCCCCAATAAGTGTTTATTAAATTCAATTGAAATATTAAGACAGCTCAGCAGTTTGTCAAGTGATAAATACAGGAGTATGAGAATTACTTTGTGAGCTGTTTTTAAATACAGTAACTTGTGAGCATAATTGTATTTCATGTGGTAATTCACAAAGTTAAGCCCAGCACTTCCCAGTTCATCTTAAAGCTATCTATTCAAGCAACTCTTGATTCTATAACAAAAACTACCCACTATCCATTATATCTGAATTTTTCTCAGCATATGTGCCCATCCACAATGGTCTTTCAAAACTGGAATTATCCAGGCCACACCGGAGCATATAATCAACTTGGAATTAGCCATTTTTTTCCATTTTATTATTTCTTCCCCATATTGGCGGCAGTTGCATGAATTACAGATTTTTATCTCCCTCAGATTTTTTTGCTTGCGGAGTGGGGTGACTGATTTTGGCGCTTTCTCTTTTACTGCCTGCCTGACGTTAAAAATCCTATCAATCGTTCAGAAACTAATCTAATTCATTTCGAGAATAATGTTGTGAACTCTATTTACAGAATCCAAAGCCGTAAAACTTCTAATACTACGTGAAACAGCACCACCTACTGGCAATGTTGTCACATTACATCATCTTATCCTCAGCCCTGAAATCCATCTCTCTCTCCTGTTGAGAAACTGACAAATAACTTCACAAACAGAACTTATTTAAAATACTTCAAATAGAATAAATGTCTTACTCTGTTTTACCTTCATGGAAACTATTCCTTGCTAACTATTTTTGTTAAGAAAGGAAAATATCTGATCTCCCTTTTTCTAGGACCATAAAGTTGTAAAAGGCAAGTTTCCTTCAAACCTAACATCAGGTGGGTCCAAGCCATGCACGTCACGTCTCTGTGTTAAATGGGTTCAGCAGTACAATTCTTTGTATAGCAAATGTACTTTCTACAAAACACCAAAACTAGCTTTAATAATAATTGCATATCATTTTTTTCACTGTGACCGTTTACTAATTCCTGACCACAACATTCATTCAACAAATACTTTTTTTTTTTTTTTTTTTTTTGAGATGGAGTCTCACTCTGTTGCCCAGGCTGGAGTGCTGTGGTGTGATCTCAGCTCACTGCAACCTCTGGCCTCTGGGTTCAAGCGATTCTCTTGCCTCAGCCCCCCTCCCCGCCCCGCCCCGCCCCGCCAAGTAGCTGGGATAACAGACACGTGCCACCACACCCGGCTAAAAAATTTTTTTTCTTTTTTTGTATTTTTTGTGGAGACAGGGTTTCACCATGTTGGCCAGGCTGATCTTGAACTCCTGACTTCAAGTGATTCGCCTGCCTCTGCCTCCCAAATTGCTGGGGTTAGAAGCGTGAGCCCCTGCACCTGGCTACATTTAAAAAATATTTACGGATCACCTAGGCTTGAGAATACCACAGTGAACAGCATGCATCTGGTCCCTGCCCACATAAAGCTTACAGCTGGGTTGACAGAATAAACCCATCCAATGCTGGATTTGACTAAGGAAACAGCTGTAGAATCACAGAGCAAGGGTACTAGCATAGTCCACAGGAATTCAGAGACAACCTTATCGCAGGCACTGTGGCTGCCCCACACATTCCCGGGACACACTGAGAGTTACTTGGCGCTTCAGTAGATTGTTCTCATCTTATTCTTGGTTTCCCGCATCAAACACCTGCATTGCTCTGGCTAAGGATTTCTGCTAGCCACAAAATGGGCAAGCTAAAAGTACCAGGGAATTAAGTAACCCTCAGCCAGTGAGGGACGGGAGTTGGTGGATAGACACCCTAGCTCCCTTGCCGTTCAATAGATAATTCTGAAGTGTATTCCACTCAGGCTCTTAGAAAGTCCCTGGCCAGGGCGTGGTGGCTCACACTTGTAATCCCAGCACTTCGGGAGGCTGAGGTGGGCAGATCATGAGGTCAGGAGTTCGAGACTAGTCTGGCCAACATAGTGAACCCCATCTCTACTAAAAATACAAAAATTAGCTAGGTGTGCTGGGGTGTGCCTGTAATCCCAGCTACTCAAGAGGATGAGACAGAAGAATCGCGTGAACCGGGAGGCAGAGGTTGCAGTGAGCCGAGATTGCGCCATTGCACTCCAGCCCAGGCGACAGTGCGAGACTCAGGAAAGAAGAAAAGAAAAGAGAGAAGGAGGGAAGGAAGGAAGGAGGGAGGGAGGGAAG
This sequence comes from Rhinopithecus roxellana, assembly GCF_007565055.1. Taxonomy (NCBI): domain Eukaryota; kingdom Metazoa; phylum Chordata; class Mammalia; order Primates; family Cercopithecidae; genus Rhinopithecus; species Rhinopithecus roxellana. The sequence goes on from NC_044550.1 coordinate 51,676,576, forward strand.
GAAGGAAAAGAGAGAGAGAGAGAGAGAGAGAGAGAGAGAGAGAGAGAGAGAAAGAAAGAAAGAAAGAAAGAAAGAAAGAAAGAAAGAAAGAAAGAAAGAAAGAAAGAAAGAAAGAAAGAAAGAAAGAAAGAAAGAAAGAAAAGGAGAAAGGAGGGAGGGAGGGAGGGAGGACAGACAGACCCCAGCAGAATGTGCACAATTCATTGTTAACAGGATTGTTGGGATTTCAACAGGCTTGGTAAATGACATCCATCTTTCTCACAAATGTTGTGAGGCAATTAAGAAATCTGACCAAAGAATAAGGCAGCTATGAGATTAGATATCAAATTGTTAATATTGAAAAATGTGGCAATGTCTCTAGGCAAGTAGATCACATCGCACTCAAGAATTAAACTGCTGGTCTTTTTAAATTTTTATTTTTTTGAGACCGGGTCATAAGACTGGCTAATTTTTGTATTTTTCATAGAAACGGGGTTTCACCATGTTGCCCAGGCTGGTCTCAAACTCCTGAGCTCAAGCAATCCATCTGCTTCAGCTGCCCAAAGTGCTCAGATTACAGGCGTGAGCCACCACGCCCAGCCACTACTTCTCTTTTGAATCCCAAGTAACACTGGACTGGGACAAGCCTCTGAAAAACAGGGCCTGCCTGGTGCATTTATGACAAGGAGGATCAGAGTGGAATGCAAGCTTCCAGAAGACAGGCTCCTCCCAAGAGAAAAAGGGAAGAGGCCGAGCCATTTGGTCACAGTTATTCCTTCCACATTCACCAGTCAGATAAGTGACTTATCCTCCAGAAAGGAGCAAGGAAGGGGCGTTAAAAACACCAAGGAAGGGACCTAGAGTAGACACTATGTCTGAGCCTAAGAGGAACACACATCATCCAGAAATCCTAGACTAGTGGAGCTCCCTCCACAAGAATAAAACCTCAACAGTGGGAAAAAGGGTCCCCACCACCACACACTTCATCCCATGTCAAAACTTTTAAGAGAGTTTTGCAAGTCCAGTGATTCCCTCATACCGCCATTCAACCTAATAAATGAAAACAACATCTTTTGTAATTTCCATAGTGTCAACACTCTTTCTGAGGGACATCGGTCCCCAATTAAGAGAGCAGTAATCAGTTATATGAGCAAACAATAATCAACTATATGAACAATAACCAAGTCTCTATGGCATTAATAAATGGATTTTAGCCACGTAGTACCTACTTTTAAAAGGCACTTAAGAAAGGCTTCGCTTTTTTTAAATCATTGTTTCAACATGTATATAACCCTTACTATATGCTAATACTGTGACATATTTAACACTCACAATGACCTTACAAGTTGAGTACTAGTACAAGTTGAGTACCACTACTTAAATGAGGAAACTAAGAAAGGCTAAGACTTGCTGAAGGTCGCAGAGCTAATAAGAGTGAAGCCAGGACTAAACATTGGTGAGTCTTTTTTTTTTTTTTTTTTTTTTTTTTGAGACAGAGTTTCACTCTTGTTGCCTAGGCTGGAGTGCAATGGCGCAATCTTGACTCACCACAACCTCCGCCTCCCGGGTTCAAGCGATTCTCCTGCCTCAGCCTCCCAAGTAGCTGGGATTACAGGCATGTACCACCGTGCCCGACTAATTTTGTATTTTTAGTAAAGATGAGGTTTCTCCATGTTGGTCAGGCTGGTCTCCAACTTCTGACCTCAGGTGATCCACTCGCTTCAGTCTCCCAAAGTGCTGGGATTACAGGTGTGAGTCACTGCGCCCGGCCCACCTTGGTGACACTTATGCCAAAACTCATGCTCTGAAGTACTATCCAATCCTTCCCTCTAATCATTAAGCTAGATGTTTGTCTTAGGAGGTCATTCAATGTGTTTTAAATTAGAAATGCCAGTAGGACAACCAATTAATGAATAAAGCAAATTGATTCAAATATTCTGCTTCATGAGTTATTGGCCCTCAAGTGTGCAAACCAAAATTTGCTAGAACAAAAGGCCAAATAAACTAGAAAAAGAAAGAAAACGTTTCCATCATTTTTGACAAACTGTTGTCAAGTATCTTCCAACTTAAAATTGATCCTAGTAACTCTCTTTGAGGTTCTATTTATCCCTATTCTCTGTATCAATGAGATTGTCTTATTTCTGTGGTTTCAATTTTTCATAAATACCACTTGTAAAATACATACAATTCTGTAAAAATGGTACAAATAGAACATACATGCAATTCATACTGCAGTTACAGCCCCTTACTGCTTAGTTATTTGCTCATGTCTTTAAGTTCAGAGAAATTAGGGACATACTCCTGGCACCTAAAATAATACCTGACAAATATTAGGGGCTCATATAAACACTTACTCAAAATACTGATTTAAATGAGTAAATAGCTTTCAAGTGTTTGACTCAATAAAATAAGACACTTACAGGATTTGTCTCTTTTGGAAATCTTAAAAGGTATGTTAAGTGAATCTGAAATAGATTAAAGAACTGGCTTTGTGGTCAAGTTTTTTCTTAATGGAAATAGATTATTGGACCTGGAATAGACACTACATCTGAACCTAAGAGGAACACACATCATCCAGGAATCCTAGATATGGTGTTGAACATATCAACTCAGTGTATCTTTAATTCCTCTTGTGGAGAAGATGAGTTTGTACTGTGTCTACTCAGGAAAGTTACAGCATTTAGATACTTTAGGAATTGCACGCATGGGGAGAAGGGTATGGATGTGTTCTGGTGTCTCAGTAGCAGACTGTAGTAGGTTGTGGTTGTTCTTTTTAGTTTGCTCATTTGCCCAGCAAGCCTTCCCACTCCCTTCCTAAGGTAACATATTCTGTCCCTTCTTCTCCACCCCCCAACCACCGAGGATGATCACCCAACTCAAGCTGGCTGTTCATGGTGTTCCACTCCCCAGAACACATGATTGGTAGGTACAGGGCTTCGCAGGAGACCCAGTCAGGCCAGGGTCCGTCCTTGAGATTCTTCTGCTTGTAGCTAGCTGAGTCATAATGTGGAAAATTATTCAAAATCTGGATTTCTGATAACAACCTTCCTTGAAGCATGATGGAATAAAACCAAAGGCCCTGGTTCCTACAGCAATTCCTTCTTCTGTGAGCAAACCCCTCTTCTTGCCGAAGCCAGTTTGAAATAGGTTTCTGTCACCTGAAGCTGAAAAAGACCTGACTAATATACCAGGTCTTTGCCATAGTAGGATAATGTAACCTCCCTTTGTAACATTGGTTCTATGGAGAAATGTATTCAAGTCTCAACAGCCCGAAAGCCCTCACAAACTTTGTAAACAGTCTCCAGCAAGTTGAGGATGAGTTGAATTCAATGCATTCATAATGCTGACCACAAGATGGCGCCTAAGGCATTTTTCAAAGGCCACTCATGCCCTATGAAAAGAATCCTAGATTCTATTAGGTTGCTAAATCCTTCCATTCTCGATTATTCCATAAGCACTCTGGTAGTTACAATGTAGCCTTCAGAGTATCATGCACATAATGGTCTTCAGTGAATGGTCAAATCACCAAAACACTAAACAAATGTGAAAAGATGATATCTGATCATTTCTTACAGGATAACAAATCAACCAGCAACATGTTCAGGAAATTTAGTCAAATTAAAATGCTCTACGACAGCTGAGATCAGCAAACCCCTCTTATGCATTCATTAAATTAACCTGATTATCTTCCCTGTCTTCAAGGCAAACAGAACTTTACATTATTTTTAAGTTGTTTTCCCTATTGACAACTTAAGGTCACAAGTTCATGTCCCTGTCTCTCAACCAGGTTTAATGTCCATCAACTGGCCCAAGAAGTCTCCTCAAAGCTTGCCTTCAGTTTCCAGACGTACAACACATAAAGTCAAAACCAAAATACACTACATCTTACAGATTCTTTGAATTACGTTTTAAGGTGAGCTCACGAAAATGGAAGGAAAAGACCTCTTGGGTAAAGTACAAGGCTCCTACTACCATAGTAAGTTTTGTGAACTTTCTTTATGAAGAAGAGTTCTTCCCTCTTGTCTCTCCTTTGGTAGTAAAACACCATTACATGTTACATTCTATTCAAAGCCAGCAATTTTCCTTTTGAGCACTTGGCACACATTTTGTAATTTTATATTTCTATTTAATTGTTTATTTTTCTCTCCTACTCCACAGTCATCTATCTCCATGAGGGAGGAACTATATTTTGTACTACTATATACTTAGCACCAACAACAATGACCAGCACTCAGTAAATATTTATGTAGGCACCCAATAAAGTTATTGAATGAATAAACAAATGAGAGTGTCGAAAGTATGTCAATACAGAGAATTACCATAAAACAAGTGCAACTATTTGTCAAGATACAATCCATGTCATGATAATAATGGAAGGTACAGAAAACAGTGTCACATGCCAACCCTCTTTGGTTGGTAGAAAAGCCTTGGTATATTAGTCTGTTCTTGCATTGCTATAAAGAAATACCTGAGAGTGGGTAATTTATAAAAAGGTTTCACTGGCTCATGGCTCTGCAGGCTGTATAGGAAGCAAGACTGGGGAGGTCTCAAGAAACTTACAATCATGGGGAAAGGCAGACGGGAAGCAGGAACGTCTTACATGGCCAGACGAGGAGGAAGACACTGGGAGGTGCTACACACTTTTCAACAACCAGATCTCATAAGAACTCATTCCCTATCATGAGAGTAGCACCCAGGAGAAATACATCCCCGTGTTTCACTCACCTCCCACCAGGCCCCACCTCCAACACTGGGGATTGTCCGGAGCCATGAGGCCCGGAATTAGCCGACCTCTGTTGCTTGATCTCCGCAAAGCGGAGACAAGACGGCACATTTCAGGGTTCTTTATTGCGGACCCTTCCCGCGCGCGCCCAAAGCTTTTCCAGCGCGCGCCTAAGTTTCTCCCGCGCGCGCCTAAACTGTTCCCGCGCGCGCCAACCTTTCCCGCGCGCACGCAAACATTTTCCCGCCCAGGAAGATATGCAGCCTAGGGCGCAGGCGGATCCCGCGCCCGGGAACAGTACAAACCCACGGCGCATGCGCGATTGTAATTTGAGTAAGCCCAGCCTCCCGTCACCGCCCTGGCCCAACCTCTTCCTCTGCCAGCCTTATAAGGCATGACCCTGCATTCAATAAATGAGACTTGATTAGGCTATTTGTCTTGTCTTCATTTCTCGTGTTTTCTTGTCTCCTCCATTCCCACTCCCCGCTTCCAGGGCCCGTTCGACTGTCCTGCAGGTCGGGACAGGGGATTACAATTCAACATGAGATTTGGGCAGGGACACAGATCCAAATCATATTGGTCAGACAGCCCAGGATCACTGGTATCCAACTCATCTCCAGCATATCCTCTCCTCTAACTAATACAGAGGCTGACTACGAACTTCTGGATCTATTTCTGTCCCCACCAGAGTTCTTCCTAAACTCTTGGCCATACATGGATGAAACCTACCCTGGTCTCCAACCCTAAACAGGGTTCTTGTCCAGTCTATGTATTTCTAGCCACCCTCTCATCTGTCTTTTTCTCTCCTTGTTCTATTCACTGTTTCCTGGTCATCTCTGTCATATTTTCCTATTTTTATTAACTGTTCAGCCAAGTTCCAGCTTGTCTTCTAAAAAGTCCTTTTTCCCCACAAATTAGTATATGTGCAGAAATATATGCATAGAAGATGAAAACTGCCCACAACAAAGGGGATACTGAACAATGCTTTACTGCCTCTATACCTGTTAGGGTTATTTAACTTTAAGGAACAAAAATTAACTCTGGCTGATTTAAACTAGAAAGTAACAGAAGTAATTCATAGAATCAAAATTTTAAAAAAGGCTAAAAGCGGTGGCTCACACCTGTAATCCCAGCACTTTTGGAGGCATAAGTGTGTGAATTGCTTGAGCTCAGGAGTTCAAAACCAGCTTGAGTAACATAGCAAGAGCCTATCTATACAAAAATAAAAACAAAAAATTAGCTGGGCATGGTGGTGCACACCTGTGGTCCCAGCTACTCGGGAGACTGAGGCGGGATGATGGCTTGAGCCCAGGAGGTCTGGTGTGCAGTGAGTGGAGATCGCACCACTGCACTCCAGCCTGGGTGACAGAGAGAGACCCTGTTTCAGAAAGAAAAGAAAGAACGAATGAAAGAAGGAAGGAAGGAAGGGTGGGTGTCATGCACATCAATGTGAAGAGACCACCAAACAGGTTTTGTGTGAGCAATAAAGCTTTTTAACCACCTGGGTGCAGGTGGGCTGAGTCCTAAAAGAGTCAACGAAGGGAGATAAGGGTGGGGCCGTTTTATAGGATTTGGGTAGGTAAAGGAAAATTTCAGTCAAAGGGGGGTTGTTCTCTGGTGGGCAGGCATGGGGGTCACAAGGTGCTCAGTGGAGGAGCTTTTTGAGCCAGGATGAGCCAGGAAAAGGACTTTCACAAGATAATGTCATCACTTAAGGCAAGGACCGGCCATTTTCACTTCTTTTGTGGTGGAATGTCATCAGTTAAGGCAGGGCAGGGCATTTGCACTTCTTTTGTGATTCTTCAGTTACTTCAGGTCATCTGGGTGTATATATGTGCAAGTCACAGGGGATGTGATGGCTTGGCTTGGGCTCAGAGGCCTGACAGAAGGAAGGAAGGGAGGAAAGAAAAGAAAGAAGGAAGGAAGGAGAAAAGAAAGAGAGGAAAAAAGGAAGGAAAGAAGGAAGGAAGGAGGGAGGGAGGGAGGCAAGGAGGGAAAGGAGGGAGGGAGGGAGGCAAGGAGGGAAAGAAGGGAGGGAGGGAAAGAAGGAAGGAAGAAGAAAGGAAAGGAAAGGAAAAAAAGGGCATAGAATCAGGCTTCAGGGAGGATAGAAACAGCCGCTTTGAGGATCTGGATAGCAGGAAATAATGAACAGGTTATGTCTTCAAAATGCCTTCCACAAAGGCAATGAGTTCAGTCCATGTTCAGTCTTTATGGACACCACTCCAGATGCCAGTTTCAGGGAGAGTATCTGATTGGCCTAGAGTAGATCATTGGACCAACCCTTGACCGGAGGTGGGGCACCTAGATTGACAGGCATCCTGTACAGTGCAGATAGAACGACGTCATGAGGCAGAATTGCTATCCAACCCTCTTCTGTCTATCTTCACATTAGGTGAGCAGGGCATAAATTTTACCTTGTTTAATCCACTGTGATTTTAGGTCTCTGCCCCTTGCAGACGAATCCTAACAGATGCACCCATCTGAACCTTACTTATGATTAGAACACAAGCAAGTATAGAAGCCAGCTGTGTTGAGGGGAAAGTAATCCCTCCTCATGGAAGTCAGGAGAGGAAAAGAGACATTCTTCTCTAATTAGTAATAATTTCTGCCTGATCAGCCATAGGTATTGAATAATACCTACTTCATTCATTCTCTAGGGCCTAAGGACCATAGAATTCAAAGGATCCATTGTCAGGCGCTCCATGTGAAGAGACCAGCAAACAGGCTTTGTGTGAGCAACAAGGCTGTTTATTCCACCTGGGTGCAGGCGGGCTGAGTTCGAAAAGAATCAGCAAATGGTGGTGGGATTATCATTAGTTCTTATAGGTTTTGGGATAGGCGGAGTTAGGAGAAATGTTTTGTGGGCAGGGGGTGGATCTCACAAAGTACATTCTCAAGGGTGGGGAGATTACAAAGAACCTTAAGGGTGGGGGAGATTACAAAGTACATTGATCAGTTAGGGTGGGGCAGAAACAAATCACAGTGGTGGAATGTCATCAGTTCAGGCTATTTTCACTTGTTTTGTGGCTCTTTAGTTGCTTCAGGCCATCTGGATGTGTACGTGCAGGTCACAGGGGATAAGATGGCTTAGCTTGGGCTCAGAGGCCTGACATCCATGAACTTAGATGGGGGGAAAAAGTTACATCTTTATTTTCACTAACCTCTGAAATTTAAAATTTGTTTTAATTAAGAATTTACACCGGGCGCAGTGTCTCATGCCTATAATCCCAGCACTTTGAGAGGCCGAGGCGGTGGCGGATCACCTGAGATCAGGAGTTCAAGATCAGCCTGGCCAGCATGGTGAAACCTTGTCTGTACAAAAAATACAAAAAAATTAGCTGGGCGTGGTGGCAGGTGCCTGTAATCCCAACTACTCGGGAGGCTAAGGCAGGAGAATAGCTTGAACCTGGGAGGTGGAGGTTGTGGTGAGCTGAGATCACGCCACTGCACTCCAGCTTAGGTGACAAGAGCAAAACTCCATCTCAAAAAAAAAGGAATTTAGGCAACATCCAGGAAGGAGTGTTTACAACTAATTGAATACAACTAGTTACAGATTTGTTTCTTCTCCACTCCCACTGCTTCCCTTGACTAGCCTTTATTTCTTTATCTGCTTTTTTAGACAGTCTCGCTCTCTCACCCAGGCAATCTTGGCTCACTGCAACCTCCACCTCCCAGGTTCAAGCAGTTCTCCTGCCCCAAGTAGCTAGGATTATAGGTATGAGCTACCACACCCAGCTAATTTTTTGTATTTTTAGTAGAGACAGGGTTTCAGCATGTTGGCCAGGTTGGTCTCAAACTCCTGACCTCAAACGATCTGCCCACTTCAGCCCCGCAAAGTGCTGGGATTACAGGCATGAGCCACCACGCCCAGCCAACTAGCCTTTAAAAGACAAAACCAAAACAAAGAATTTAGGTAATTAACTAAGTATTATAGTATTGGCCAGAACCTGTGGCTTACTCAACCAAACAATATCATAGTTTTTTTTGTAATACTTTATAGTTACAGAAGATATCATAAAAAGTATATACTCATCATTATTTTCAAATTACAGTAGTTCTTAGACCTACCTATAGATGTTAACATGTTACTGAGAAGCACACGTGTTACAAATTTTCTCTTTTAAAATATTTAAAAGTATTTCAATATAATTGGTTTCTTTAGTGATTCTATTTATTTTATGTTACACATTGAAAAATATTTCTCTGAGCTTTGCGGAACTAGTCTACGAACACGTGGCACAACAAAGGTTTCACCATGTTGCCCAGGCTGCTAATTTTTTATTGTGTAGAGGCAAGATCTCCCTACATTGCCCAGGCTAGTCTGGAACACCTGGGCTCAAGTGATCCACCCACCTTGGCCTCCCAACGTATTTCAATCCCTGTTCCACAAATAACCCCCTAAAAAAGCGGCAACGGACATGAACAGGCACTTCTCAAAAGAAGACATTCATGAAGCCAACAATCATATGAAAAAAAAAAATTCTCATTATCGCTAATCACCATCTCACTAAACCACAATGAGATACTTTCTCACACCAGTCAGTATGGCTATTATTAAAAAGTCAAATAATAACAGATGCTGGCAAGGCTGCAAAGAATGAAGAACGCTCATACTCTGTTGGTGAGAGTATAAATTAATTCAACCACTGTGGAAAGCAGTTTGGAGATTTTCAAATACTTTAGAACTACCATTCAACCCAGCAATCCCATTACTGGGTATGTGCCAAATACCGGCAGAGAGTGGTGGCTCACCTTTAAGGATAAGATACATTGTTATTAACTATTTTTAAAAAAAAAAAAAAGAAGAAGAATTTCTGCTTTTGTTTTTTTTTTTTTTTTGAGACAAGCCCTCATTCTGTTGCCCTTACTGGAGTGCAGTGGCCACTGTCGCGGCTCAGGCTCACTATAGCCTCTATCTTCCAAGCCCAAGGGATCCTCCCAACTCAGCCTCCAAAGTAGCTGGGACTACAAGCACCTGCCGCCACGCCTGGTTACTTTCTGGTTTTTGGGTGTTTTGGGTTTTGTTTTTGTAGAGACAAGGTTTCACCATGTTTCCCAGGCTGGTAATTTTTTATTTTGTAGAGACGAGGTCTCCCTATGTTGCCCAGGCTGGTCTGGAACTCCTTAGCTCTAGCGATCTATGCATCTTGGCCTCCCAATGTATTTCAATATATTTGGTTTCCTTTGTGATCTTATTTATTTTATGTTATGCATTGAAAAATATTTTTTCTGAGCCTGAGCCACTGCACTCGGCCAACAATCCCTGTTCTAAGGGAAGTCAATACAAGATTTTTAGCTAAATGACATGATCATATTTGTCTTTCATAAAAAGAACTCTGGAAACCTTCATAGAAAGATCTAGAGTTGGGGGAAATTAACATGTCATACAAGGCTCTCTGCAGCTGGCCTCCACATCCCTGTCCTGTCTCTTGTCCTGTCTTTCTCTTACTTGTATCTGACCTTCTGGATATCCGGGCTTTTCACTGTCTGCCATATGTTTCATGCTCTTGACCTCTCTGGGACTCTGAACATGTTCCCTCTGCTCTGAATGACTACCTCCCTCTTTCCCACAGCATGAGCTTCTATCAAACCCAGCACACGTCATCCTCTCTTTGGAGCTGCTTAGTCCCTCTGTCATATTCCCATAGCCACAGTAGCTTGAACATAATCCAGAATAATACACAACACACCGTATCCCTTGTCATTCTGAGTATCTGTCTCCCAGCTAAGCTGTTGCTTCTACTGTCCTGGGGTCTGTAGGAATAGTCAGCCAGCCCTCCTTGATCCATCTCCTCTCATGCTGGTTTTGTTGCTAACACAATTCATCCCCTCTTTCTTTGATTACCAAGACTCAGTCGCCATTGCATGCAGATGTATCTTATCCCTGTCCCCTTTTGCTTGGGTCACCAAGCCCTAGCAAGATAGCCTGGGTCCTCCGCATTGTGACTGCAAGGCAACCCCACCCCAAGTTCTCTAGTCAGGGTCCTGGTCAATTTTATGCCCCTGTAGGGAACTCTTCTGTGCAGCTTCATGTGCAGGGGGGATGGGTGGGCAGGGGGACACGCTGGCTACACCTGCCACACTATCACTTATGCCCTTTTTCAGCTACACCATATTAGCAAGTGGGCTAGGGTAGAAGGGCTCTTGTCCTTCTGCCATGTGTATGCTCATTTCATAAATGAGTAAGTAGGGCTTATAGAGGCCAGTTTACTGGCCCAATGTCATGTAGCTACTAAATGGAAAGCCAGTTTTCAGCCTAATGGTGTTTAAGGCCAGAGCCCAAGCTCCTAACATGGACCTACTATGTGTCAGACACCATGCCACGGACTGGGAATATAAGGAAAACTAAGATATAATAACTGGTCCTGCATTGCTGGGTCTGCTAATGATACAAAGTACTATTTTTATGCTGCTGCTGCCTGCAGTGATAGTTCTGTGAGGTGAGGAAGAATGATTTTTCCTTTGAAATCTCCTTGATAACTACTCACTCATCAGCAATGTCTTTTACTGCAAAGATCACAGGACTATGGTCTAAAGCTTCTGGTTCTAGCCTCCTCTGCTACCTATTAGTAATCAGTTCAGTGTGGGCCTCCATTTCCAATCTGAAAAAGAATAAAATGTGTGCACTGAGAAGCTCACAGGGATTTGTGAATTTCACAGACTTGAAAACATAAGGCCCAGGCTCAGTGGCTCACACCTGTAATCCCTTTTGCATTTCTACAAAAAAATATAAAAATTAGCTGGGCATGATGGCACATGCCTGTAGTCTCAGCTACTCGGGAGGCTGAGGTAGGAGGATCATTTGAGTGAGGGAAGTTGAATCTGCAGTGAACCACGATTGCACCACTGCACTCCAGCCTGGGTGACAGTAAGACCCTGTCTCAAAAAAAAAAACAACAAAAAAAAAAAAAACAAAAAAAAAACAGACTTGAAAGCCTTCAATATAAGGTTGAGGATTGTTGTTAATACCAATCTGAAGTCACATTGCATATTCTCCCACTAAGGTTTTCAAACCTTTTTATAAATAGTTATAATCAGTTCATAATAATTTTTAGAAGTAAAGGGTAGTAGTGGTTCCTAGTGGGAGGGGAATGACAGGAGAAGCAAGGAACTGAGCAGATGAATACAATGCCATTGTTATTGTTCTGGCTCTTGAGTTGATCAGGGGTTCCGCAGGTGTCTGATTTATTAGTATGGTTCTTAACTTATATCTGTGTTATAAGGATTCTTTTTCATATATTAAATATTGAATAATAAAGTGTTTGGATTTTTAATTTTAAAAGTAAGGCTTTATTGGGGGAAAAAAGCTGCAAAGCAAGAGGTTAGAAATGTGGAAACAATCTGCAGGGGAATTCTTGTGTTTGGGATTCTTGTATGAAGGAAACTTAAAACCACACAGACTTTATGGGTGGAGGGGGATGAAAGCAACACATCTACCTATTAATTTTTAAAACTCAGATCCTACCAAATTTCAGTCTTAGAACAGAGTTTCACGCCCACTTTACACTGAAAAATCTATCCATCTTTGAATTGTAGGAAACCATTTATTTCTTTTTCCAAAAAAGATATCTCAGCTAGTCTAGAGATAACACATTTGTCGTAACTATAAATTTATTTGGAAGAACAACTGGGCTTTACGCAGGCCATCTGGAGAAGACAAATGTTTCATGGAAGCATGTGGGAAATTTCACTGACAACATATGTAGCTAAATGAACTGTCTTTGGCATCGCCGAAAGGAGAAAATTCCATTACACACAAGGAAGGTATTTCAACAATCACCTCAGAGTAAATATACATTAATCTTCTAATTTAACTAAAACATATGTAAGGTGAAACTATGTTTCTCTTCCATGTACTGACAACTAAACATACAGCCTCTGCAGAGAGAGGCATTTGGTTCAACTCCACAGGGACACCTTTGAAATCACTGTATTCATCTGCACATGTTTAAAGAAATGCATCTTCCTGCAACTCCCCCTGCCTCTGCACACCTTCCACTCCCCTGAACTCTTGTGTGATGTCATGGAAGTGTGGAAGAATATTAAGTAGGGAATCAAGAGAGATAGTCCTACCCCTGTTACTCATTCAGAGACCTCAAACCAGCCACATAGCCATTTCATGTAGTTTTATCACCTATAAAATGAAGGAATAATTCCTTCTCTACTTACATCACAGGGGTTTTGTGAAGACACTATTAATACCTCATATAAGCATAATAGTTTACAATTTGATAAGTGTTTTAAACAGATTGTTCCATTCATATCACAACAACTTTATCCCCATTTTGTAGATAAGAAAATTAATGCTACATTAGAGAAACAGTAATTGCTACAATAAACAAAACAGTCAGCGCTTAACACAATAGGGGTATTTCCTGCTCATGTAACTGTGTACTGAGGGTGTTCCTGGTTGATGCGCAGTTTTCCTTCATGAGGTAATTGAGCCCTGGCTCCTTCTGTCTTGTGGCCCCACCAGACCTTACAGCCTTGGAGTCTCCTGCCTCAAGCTGGCAGACAGGCAGAGAGGTTGGAGAAAGCACACCTACTTTTTAACAATCTCATACTGGAAGTGACCCAAATGACTTTCATTTACGTCTCATTGGTGAGAACAGTCAATGCCTCCACCCAGATGCAAAGGGTATTGCAAAATACAGGCTCTCGCTGGGTGGCTGCTTCCCAGTGATAATGCTGTTCTGTGGAAGAGGAAGCATAACTTTATGGTGAATAGTTAATCGCCTCTGCCATGACAAAGCAGTTATGCTATTAACTCAAGGCCACACAACTAGTAGATAGTCTATTAGCTAGCTATTTCTGCATAGCAAATTACCGTGGACTGAGTAACTTAAAATAACACACAGTCTGAGCCAGGAGTCTGGACATGGTTTAGCTGGGTTCTCTGCTTCAGAGTCTCACAAGGCTGTAGTCAAGGTGTTGGCCTGGGCTAAGGTTTCATCTAAAGGCTTGCCTAGAGAAGAATTCGTTTTCCCACTCAAATGGTTCTTGGCAACATTAAGTTCCTTGCAGCTATAAGATTCACGACAGCTTTCTTCTTCAAAATCAACAATGGAGACGGTGGAGGGGCTGAGGGAGCAGAAGGTTCTGGAGTGATATATAATATAATGAAATTTTAAGGGCAGCATCTCCTCACCTTTGCTATAGTCTACTGATTAGAAGTAATTCACACGTCTGCCTACCTGCAAGAGAAGAGGATTATATAAAAACATAAACACCAGGAGAGGAACCATGGGGGCCACCTTAAAGTTTGTCCATCACAATAAAACACTCAAACCCCGACTTTCTGACTACAAACCCAATGTCCTTTCCATTTAATCATTTGTCCATGTTTGGACTCCACAGTTCTAATCTGTAAAGTGAAGATAATATTTGCATATATCATACCCAGTTATTACAAGGACTGAATAAAATAGTGGATGTGAATGCACTCTACAAGCTGTAAAGTACTCTGTAAATTTAATGGTTTTTTAATTTTATTTTATCCTCTTGCCTATGATGTTTCCCTACTCTTTCTGACCATCTAAATCCTATTCTTCCCTCAAGGACCATCTCAATGCTACCTCCTCTATGAAGTATGTGTATCAGTTGGGATGAGGTTCAAATGATGGCTCAAATAATTTTGAAGCCAGAGCTGATAATACAAATATCCACAAAATCACTGAGGAGCAAGACATCTTCCAGATCTCTAACCTGGAGTATGTTCTCTATTCTCAAGGCCCTTGATGGCTACTAGAGTTCCAACCATCACATTCCCAAACCAGACAGCTAGAAAGAAAAAATACTTTTTATAGATACTTCTCAAAAGTCCTCCTTAAGACTTGAATTCAAGTCCTTTTGACCAGAACTAAATCCCATTCCTATACCTGGTTGCAAAAGAGCCTGGGAAATACAGTTTCTAGTTGGGTATGCTAATATCTTGAGTAAATGTAGGGTTCTGTTACTAAGCAGAGGAAGACAATTAATTTGGAGAGAGTAAATAGTCTCAGCCATAAGATGTTTTTTATTTATTTATTTATTTATTTATTTATTTATTTATTTATTTATTTTTGAGACAGAGTCTTTCTCTATCGCCCAGGCTGGAGTACAATGGTGCAATCTCGGCTCACTGCAACTTCTGCCTCCCAGGTTCAAGTCATTCTCCTGCCTCAGCCTCTCAAGTAGCTGGAACTACAGGTGCACACCACCATGCCCAGCTAGTTTTTGTATTTCTGGTAGAGTCGCAGTTTTACCACGTTTGCCAGGCTGGTCTCACGTGATCCACCTGCCTCAGCCTCCCAAAGTGCTAGGATTACAGGCATGAGCCACTGCACCAGGTCTCATAAGATGTTTTAGAAATATCAAGTATACACATCTACCCAGAGGAAAGGGGATAAATAGAAATATCAATAATTTGGAAATAGATTTGTAGAGAGCCTAGAATCACAAGCTAAGGAATTAGATTTCACTTGGTATCTAATAAGGAACAGTGACATGATGAAAGGGGTGAATTAGGATGCTGAATGTAACTGTGGCTTCAGACTTAGGAATATTAGTTCTAAGACTGTTATGATCTAGCAAGAGATGAAAAGATCTGAATGTTACCTGAATAGGGATGATGGAAGAATAAAATTAGAGAGATATTTTAAAGAAAAAAATCCAATTATGTAGAGAGGGCAGGAGAGAGGACAAAGAAGCCGAGGGGGTGGAGAGAAAATGAGACAGGAAAACCTAAGGCGGTACCATGTCAATAGAACAGGAGGAGCAAGGAGAACTCTGTGGCTGACTGCTAGAGTTAAGGAAGGCAAATGATGAGGCCTGGCAGCAAATTTGAAAGCCATAGCAGTGAAATATTTATAAGAGAAATAATTTAAGTGGCACCATCTCCTACAACTTAGGCAAGCCTTGGCTGGGCAAGACACTCAGGCTCTGTGGAGCTCAGTTCTCCTCATTTGAAAATGGGGATAATGATCCCTACTTTGCAAGATGGGAGTTCCTGGTACACAGAATAAACAATGGCTATGACACCTAATTTTGCAACTAGAAGGGGGAATAGAGGCATACCTGGCACTTGACGGCATGCCCAGCTGTGTGGCCTAGACACATCCACCTGTTACAGCAGCAGGTAGATGAAGTTCCTTTCTCTTCCAGAAAATAACATGAATCTACTAACTTTAATATAATAGAAAGCCCAATCATGGGGGATAAGCAAAAAGTAACAAAAAGTTTCTTTATTTGAACTCAGTATTCTCAAAATGCCATCCACCTTTACCAGCCATCTGCCAATCGGAGACACATGCATGTACCAGGCTGGGGCTGCATCCCACCTACCCACCACTCCTCTTGAGGAACACCAGTAGCCAGCCTCAGGAGCCAGCCTAACTCACCAGTTATGCCCCTGACCTGGGCCCCTACCTCAAGAGGCTAGGGACAGCTAGCCCAAGACTAGAGAAAGGTCTGCAGATAACAGATCCTGCCCCAAGACCACGCCAGCAGACAATCTGAGGTTGCCCAAGACAGGCCACCATACAGATAGGCGAGGCACCCAATGTGGAAAAACAACATTCATTCCTGCCCAGATAGCAGGTTGTTGGGAAAGGCTCTGCTTCAATGAGCACTGATTAAATGAATGAATGAATATCCCTCAAGCTTTCATTAAGAAAGATGGGCTACAGAACAGATTCATCAGTGAAATATTTTGAACTGCTGCCAGCAGATCCACTCTCTTAATTTCATCCATAAATATAATGTGACAATAGCAGAACAAGATCCTCAGAATTGGAATTTATCAGAAAGTGTAGAGAAAGTAATTTAAACGTGTAACCATGTAGCAATACTTTGCAATTTCCCATTACAGAGAAAATCTGCTAAGAGGACATTGTTCACTTTGTTAGTAGAAGTTGAACTTCTGGCCTAAGACTTAGGTTTATGTTTAGAAAACTGAATTTTCCCTTAATGATGTAACCAATTACATGATGAGACCACTTTAGAAGGAAATAATATCAGTACTAGAAAAGAAAATGCTTCTTGCTCCAAAGTAAATCTGATAAGAATTCACAAATCTACTTGGAAATGCCACACTTAAAAAAAAAAAAAAAAAAAAAAAAGTCTAATTTGGATGTCACCTCAGTGATGATTATGCCTTTGTTAGTTGAGTGACTTGTGCTACCCAGATACATGACTTTGATCCCAAACTACCTCCACACAGTGTTTAAAAATAGCAAATACAGATGAACTGAGTGTAGGTAACCCGAGCCAGACATGCGCTAGAGCCACACTATAAATAGAAGGAAAGAGGATCCAGAGAAAACAAGGTCAAAGAAACAACCAAAATGCTTTTTTAATATGGACTGATTCTCTTTCCCAGAGACAATGAGAAAATGGGTTACTTCCTACATTGTTTTATTGAAGGCTGACATGATTTGCGCAAGCTCCTGAATTCTAAGAGTAGTGTTTCTGTGAAACAGTATCGCCTCCAAACAGCGGTGTATGTTCACGGAAGAAATGCACTGCTGGAATTTTCACCTGCTCGCCTCTCCCTAAAAGAGGGAATGCAGCATTGCGAAACCTCTAACTACCAGTATTTATAAATCCCTTCGTAATTCTGTTAGAGTTAATTTTCCGTTTTATGTTCAGATTTGAGAGTGGTGTGTTCTATGCCAAAATTAACCACTCTGTAACATTAAACAAATGTGTGTGTTTAGCGTTGAATATGGGGATTTCTTTTGGGCTACAGGGAGTAGAATCAGGTGTAAATTAGCAATAAGAGATATTCACAGCCTCAAATGCTCTGTTTTTCTCTATCTTACTCCTTCTGGAAAGTCTTCCTCCAGTTCCTATAAGTTTGCAATACTCCCCCTGTCTGTCTTTCCTGGCACTGACCAAAGAATATGTACTGTACAGCTCCTGGAAGAACCCATGCACTTCTGAGGCCTCTATTGTCTGGGCAACACCCAACAGTGGCTTCCCTGCCTCAGACATGAGTGTAGCAGCAGATGGGAAACTTTCAAAGCCTTCTGCACACAATTGCCTATCTCAGCTAGTGTCCAGTTTAATTAAGTTAATATTTAATTTAGCTTAATAGACATTAGACTCAATAAACATTCAACAAAGTCTGCTGTGAATATCTTATATTTAAATCATTAAAATTAGGTCCTAAAATAGAGAGCGGAAGAATCTCTTAAAGTAACGTATTTCTTGCTCTAAGGCTGTGTTTTAATGTCTGCTTCGCAGAGCCTCAGGGTTTAATAAGGTGCATTAGAGACTATCAATAGAAGCAGAAGGATGAGGTCAGAAGTGCGAGACCAGCCTGGCCAACATAGTGAAATCCCATCTTTACTAAAAATACAAAATTAGCCAGGTATGGTGGCGGGCACTGTAATCCCAGCTACTTGGGAGACTGAGGCAGGAGAATCGCTTAAACCTGGGAGGTTGCAATGAGCTGAGATCACGCCAGTGCACTCCAGCCTGGTTAACACACCAAGACTCCGTCTCAAAAAAAAGAAAGATAATAAAAAGAAGCAGAAGGAAACCAAGTCAATGGAGCTCTGAGTCTTTGGAACCTCATCACTGATTCAATCAAAGTATTATGTAAGATTTCATTGGGGAAAAATTTCTATAGATAAAAAAAAGAAAATGTATGTGTGTGTGTGTGTGTGTGCGCACATGCAGACATACACACATATGTACGTATAGATATGCACATATATATACTATAAATATATGTTTATAAAACTATTTGTTTTAGGGCTATTTCATTTGCAGCTCACTATAGCTGTAAATTCAATTAACTAATTGCAAACCCAATTCACTCTAGCTGAAGTATGTGGAAAAGATTGTATTAACTATTGTATCTGGAAAGTCAAAGGGTTTTCTGGCTCCAAGCACTGATGAATGAAGGGTATCAAGCTATATCATCAGAATGGGTCTCTCTCTTTTTTCTCCACTTTCCTCTGTGCTGGCTTCATTCTCAGAAGATATTTTCCTTGTGGCAACATAGATAACTCCCATGTTCTCTGGATCTGCATAGTTCTTACTATTTGCAATCTAAGAAACTATCTCCCTGTGTTCTTATTGCTCTTTCAGAAGGACTCTGCTTGACACTCTTAGATAATGTGTCCACCATTGAGCCAAAAGAAGGTCTCTGACCAGCCAGTGTCGGGGCATGTGCTGACCTCTGTGGAAGGAGAAGATGCTTGCCCAATAATATAACACATCAACAAAAGAAAAGAATACATGGAAGATAAAAGGTAACACTTACCCCTTACGTCACTGAAATAAAGTAGGACAACTTTGTTTCATGGTAATATCAGACCTCCATTTTCAAAATGAAATTTGACGGCATAGCCCAAAATATGCTAACATTCTTTGTTTATTAAAACCAAATTGAAATTCACTCAGTGTATTAGTTTTGCTCTCACATTGCTATGAAGAAATACCCAAGACTGGGTAATTTATAAAGGAAAGAGCTTTAATTGACTTACAGTTCTGCAGGGCTGGGGAAGCTTCAGGAAACTTACAATCATGGTGTAAGGGGAAGCATGGTAGCAGCTTCACAGGGTGGCAACAAGGAGAAGTACAGAGCAAAGTAGGGGGGATGCCCTAATAAAACCATTAGATCTCAGCCGGGCATGGTGGCTCATGCCTGTAATCCAAGCACTTTGGGAGGCTGAGGTCAGGAGTTGGAGACCAGCCAGGCCAAAATAGTGAAACGCTGTCTCTACTAAAAACACAAAATTAGCTGGGTGTGGTGGCACACACCTGTAATCCCAGCTACTTGGGAGGCTGAGGCAGGAGAATCGCTTGAGCCCAAGAGGCAGAAGTTACAATGAGATGAGATCACACCATTGCACTCCAGCCTGTGCAACAAGAGCAAAACTCTGTCTCAAAAAAGAGATAATAAAATAAAAAAAAAATAAAACCATCAGATCTCATAAGAACTCACTAATCACAAGAACAGCATAGGGGTAACCATCCCCATGATTCAATTACCTCCCACTGCGTCCTTCCCATGTCACATGGGGATTGTAGGAACTACAATTCAAGATGAGATTTGGGTGGGGACACAGCCAGACCATAATATTCTATACCTGGCCCTCCCAAATCTTATGTCCTCACATTTCAAAACACAATCATACCTTTCCAACAGTCCCTGAAAGTTTCAACTCATTCCATCTTTAACTTAAGAGTCTTAGTCCAAAGTCTCATCTGAGACAAGGCAAGTCCCTTCCACCTATGAGCCTGTAAAATTAAAAGCAAGTTAGTTACTTCCTAGATACAGTGGGGATACAGGCATTGGGTAAATACACCCATTCCAAATGGGAGAAGTTGGCCAAAACAAAGGGACTACAGACCCTATGCAAGTCTGAAATCCAATAAGGCAGTAGTTAAATCTTAAAGCTTTAAAATAATCTCCTTTGGCTCCATGTCTCACATCCAGGTCATGCTGATGAAAGAGATGGGTTCCCACAGCCTTGGGCAGCTCTGTCCCTGTGGCTTTGTAGGGTACAGCCCCCATCCTGGCTACTCTCACAGGCTGTTTTTGAGCACCTGTGCCTTTTCCAGGTGCATGGTGCAAGCTGTCAGTGGATCTACCATTCTGGCTTCTAGAGAATGGTGGCCCTCTTCTCACAGCTCCACAAGGCAGAGCCGCAGTGAGGACTTTGTATGAGGGCTCCAAACTAACATTTCGCTTCCACACTGCCCTAGCACAGGTTCTCCATGAGGACTCCACCCCTGCAGCAAATTGCTGCCTGGACATCCAGGCATTTCCATACATCCTCTGAAATCGAGACAGAAGTTTTCAAACCTCAACTCTTGACTTCTGTGTACCCACAGGCCCAATACCACATGGAAGCTGCCAAGGACTGGAACTTGCACCCTCTGAAGTCACAGTCTGAGATCTACCTGGACCCCTTTTAGCCACAGCTGGAATGGCTGGACACAAGGCACCAAGTCCCTAGGTTGCACACAGCAGAGGAGACCTGGGCCCAGCCCATGAAACCATTTTCTCCTCCTAGGCCTCGGGGCCTGTGATGGGAGGGGCTGCCATGAAGGTTTCTGACATGACCTGGAGACATTTTGCCCATTGTCCTGGTGATTAACATTGAGCTCCTTGTTACTTATGCATATTTCTGCAGTAGGCTTGAATTTATACCCAGAAAATGTTTTGGTTTTTTTTCTATTGTATTGTCAGGCTGCAAACTTTCCAAACTTTTATGTTCTGCTTCCTCTTGAATGCTTTGCTGCTCGGCAATTTCTTCCACGAGATACACTAAACCATCTCCCTCAAATTCAAAGTTCCACAGATCTCTAAGGCGGGGCAAAACATGCCAGTCTGCCAGTCTCTTTGCTAAAGTATTACCAGAGTCACCTTTGCTCCAGTTCCCAACAATTTCCTCATGTCCATCTGAGACCGCCTCAGCCCAGACTTTATTGTCCATATCACTATCAGCATTTTGGTTAAAGCCATTCAATGAGTTTCTAGGAAGTTCCAAAGTTTCCCACATCTTCCTGTTTTCTGAGCCCTCCAAGTCTCTAGGAAGTTTCAAACTTTCCCACATTTTCCTGTCTTCTTCTGAGCCCTAAAAACTGTTCCAGCCTCTGCCTGTCACCCAGTTCCAAATTTGCTTTTACATTTTCAGGTATCTTTATAGCAGCACCCCACCCCTGGTACCAAGTTACTGTATTAGTTCCATTCTCATGCTGCTATGAAGAAATACCCAAGACTGGGTAATTTACAAAGGAAAAATGTTTAATTGACTTACAGTCAATTACAGGGCTTGGGAGGCTTCAGGAAACTTACAATCATGGCAAAAGGGGAAGCAAACATGTTCTTCTTCACATGGCAGCAGCAAGGAGAAGTGCAGAATAAAGGGCGGTGGGAAAAGCCCCTTATAAAATTATCAGATCTCATGAGAACTCACTCACTAGCAAAAGAACATCATGGAGGTAACTGCCCCCATGATTCAATTACCTCCCACTGGGTCTCTCTCACAACACATGGGCATTATAGGAACTACAGTTCAAGATGAGATTTGGGTAGGGACACAGCCAACCTATATCATTCAGAAAAGTAACCTGGTTATTAAAAGAGACTATGTCTTAAATATGAACACTTCTTTGTGCAATTTAAAGAAAAATGTACAATTGAAAGTGAAGGTTGAATAAAAGATATACTCTGCAACCACAAATCAAAAACAAAAATAAAGGCCATGCATGGTGGCTCCCACCTGCAATCTCAGCACTTTGTGGGGCTGAGGCAGGCAGATCACTGGAGCCCAGGAGTTCAAGATCAGCCTGGGCAACATAGTGAGACCACATCTCTACAAAAAACACAAAAATTAGCCAAGCATGGCAGCACATGCCTGTGGTCCCAATTACTCAGGAGGCTGAGGCAGGAGGATTACCTGAGCCCAAGAAGTTAAGGCTGCAAGTGACCCAAGATAATGCCAGTGCCCACTCCAGCCTGGGCAACAGCCAGTGGCATGATCTCTTTTTCCCCTTCCTCGAATACTTCAGTCCTAAAACCATCGGTGGGCAGAGCAAGGTGAGCCTCCACACTGGTGATGGGAAGCACTGGTGGCACAGAGCAGGGTCTGGGCATGGTGGAGCCTCTGCATAGTGAAAACATCCTCAGAAGAAGGCTGCCCAATGCAGGGCATTGGAACCTAAACAGGTGAGGTGACAGAGCCTGCATTAAGTGAGGAGGATATCTTCCTTGGGAGGGGACAGCCTGGTGTGGGGAGTCAAGCCTAGAGCAGTAATGGGAGGATCATGAGGGAGTGGCCCCTCCTGTGCAGGGTAAGAAAGGCATTCATGGAAGGAAGTGGTCCTCCATAAAGTAGACACTAAGTGAGGTGAGGAAGGCATCTATATGGGGAGAGTGCAAAGCCAATGAGACTAGTTTCAAAAATGTAAATATATCAAAGATAGGGAACCAGGCTCCTCAGTGTTTGAGAGGGGACTTACAACTATAAAGAGGGAGAAAATTAAAATGAACCTGTAATATTAGATTGGAAATGGACAGTATAGGGGAAATCATTCCCATGATTAAATTTTCTCCCACCAGGTCCCTCCCACAACATGTGGAAATTATGGGAGCTACAATTCAAGATGAGATTTGGGCGGGGACACAGCCAAACCATATCAGATACCTGTGTAGTTTCAAAGTATCTCCCTCCAAATGACCCATTCACTAATGAAGGAAGAAAGAGTAAGTTTACCATGGAAAATCCAGGCAGACACCACCTATTATGTGCTGGATTGTGTAGCCCCCAAAATTTGTACGTTGAGGTCCTAACTCCCAGTACCTCAAACTATCACTGTTTGGAGATAGGGCCTTTAACATGGTGATTAAGGCAGAATGAGGTCATATGCATGGACCCTAATCCAATATGACTGGTGTTCTTATAAAAAAAGGAGATTAGGACACAGAAAACACACAGACCAGGGGACAACCGTATGAGTACACAGCGAGAAGACGAAATGAAAGGGAAAACTCTTTTTAAAACCATAAGATCTCATGAGGCTTACTCACTACCAATCCAGTCACCTCCCACCAGGCCCCACCTCCAACACTGAGGATTACAATTGAATATGAGATTTGGGGTAGCAGGACCCAGTTCCAAACCATATCACCACCTTTATCAAGCATCCAGAGTACTATCCTTCAGTCATGGGGCAAATCAAAAGTATGCACCTCCTGATAGGATGCAATGAAAAGGGCACCGAGCATCAATCACTTCTTGTTTTTCCTGTCAAAGATGCATAACCTGGAACTAACCATGAGAAAACATCAGAAACACCCACATTAAAGGAACTGCTAAAAAAATGCCTGGCCTATGATTCTCAAAATTGTTAAGGGCATGAAAGTCAAGGAAGGATTGAAGAAAGATCACAAATTTACCTGTTCTTTGGCAAATATTGATCAAGCATATAGTATGGCGGGGGTGTGTAAAACTAGCAAATAATGTTCAAAAATAAGTACTAATGGGAAAAAAGCAGGATGGGGGATAGGGAGTGGCAGGGCCTGCTCTTTTAGGTGGAATGGCCAGGGAAGTCCTCCAAGGAGGGGATATTTGGGCAAACAAATGAATAAAAAGGAGCTTTGCAAATATCTAGGAGATCATTCCAAGCTGAAGTAGCAAGTGCCAAGGCCCTGAGGCAAAAAAAAATTCATAGTGGTTTCAAAAAAGAACAAAAAGGCCAGAGTACTGCAGGAGGTTGAGCCAGGGAAAGCATGATAGAAATCAGGCTAGAAGACTGATCAGTGATCAGATTGTATCAAGGCTTCAAATACTGGGGTAAGGATTTTCATCTTTATCCTCTGTGGAATGGGAAGCCACTGAAGAGTTCTGAAAGTGGGAGCAACATGATTCAATTTATGAGTTGAAATTATCACACTAGCTTCTATTTACCAAATAGACTATTTGGGGAACAAGAGAAGAGGCAGGGAGATCCATTAGAAGAGTTACTATAGCTCAGTGAGAAATGATGATGGCTTGGGCTAGGGTGGTGATGTGGGGAAGTGGTAAATGGCTCCAAAGTAAGAACAGGGGGCATTTCAGAGTCAAAAAGGTCTGCTATTATGAGCAATCCTCTCTTATTTGTTTTTTTGTTTGTTTGTTTTGTTTTTCTCCAGGGTATGGGGATTGGGAAGGACAGTACATGTACAGAACAAGGAATCACCTGCACGTTTCCTGACTTCACTGGAGAGCACTTAGTCATTCTCCAAGAAACACTCATGTCCTCCCTTCTACACACCCTTCCACCCAACATTAATCACTTCTCTACACTCCCACAGCACTGTTCCTGGGCTGGAAAACAGAGCCTCGCCACTTCCTCTTGTGGTTAGTGGTGTTTGTCTCCACTTCCAGATTTTTCTAAGCTCCTAAATGGCAAGTTCCTGTCTTGGGCAGTGAAGAGCCTCAGGACTAACAGAGCCTGAATTATAGTATGTATTTTATAAAATATGTGTAAATGTCTAACGAGGATAACTGTTAAACAGAAGCAGTTTCCAAAGAGAGCTAGCTATTGGACCAAGGAATTTCCTAGCTGAAGCTATGGTATTTCATTCATCACTCCATTGGTTAACCAAATATCTGGAGAATTGGCTGGATAGAACAGGATTTCCAGTCATTTCCCTGCCTATCCTAAAAAAAATTCTGGTTCTGCAGGAACATTTTCAGAATCTGCCTTACAAACAACCAGCACTAAAAATTCCTTCCAGTTAGGAAGTTTGACAGGTTCACTTGTGCCTGATTTAGCAACAGACATCAGGGCTGCCTGTATCAAAGAATGGTTGCAATGAAAAACAGGCTTTGAACCAAGGTCAACCCCACAGGTGACTCAGCACATGAGCACTGTCACGTGTGCATTCCATAGATGTCAGCTCCACTCCCGGCTCCTAGTCACAGAGCTTGATTCCATTGACACTATACTTTAGTTATAAAGGAAGTATACTTTTCTGCAAACTCTTTCAAAAGAATGCTTAGGCATTTACTATCCCAAACTTCTAGGAAAAAAGTTCAAAGCCACTCTAAATCCCCTATGATGTTTTCATCCAAACATGTTTCTTGATTTTGTTTTTATTTTCCACCTGCTTCAGTGGATTTCCATAGCCCAACGTTTTTGTCTTTGTCATTGTTGTGTCCTCAGACCCAGAACAGTATAGGAATTGTAAGCACCAAATATAGGTGTTTTCCTTTCTAAAGCTAGAGAAACAATGATTTGAAAACTTGCCCAACTCTAACCTGTGATCCCTAACTGATTTGTGTAATCAGCAAGGATATATCTTAACTAAGCCAAGACATACAATTGTCAAAGGTTCTCAAAAAAGTTTAAATTCACCTATTTGGACAAGAAATACATATATTTCATCTTGAGAGGAGAAGAACTGGTTCTGCTCTTTCAGATATCCACTCCCTGATCACAGCTTAGAGGGCAAAGGGATTTGAAATGTTTTAGGTCACCAAGACAGAGTATACATTTTTTATTCTCAGAGTTCTCCAAGACATCTTTTCCAGACATAGAGCCAAGAGGCCAATAAGTAGCCAGAATTACTATATGTGTCTCACAACAGCAGGGAGTGCTCATAACAGGAATTTGTGAGCATGGAGGGCCATCAAAAGCCTTGATGGGATCCTCAGCCTAGGGTGTAACATGTGCAACCTGAAAACTCACCACCCACCCACAATGTCAAGAACGCCACTGACCTGGTAGCTTCTTTCAGCTGACTTCCTGCTGTTGGGTTTTTGTATTCTCCACCAACACCAAAATCTTACAGTTTTCCCTGTGTTAGTCCAGATCTCCTATAAATCACTTTATCTTACAAAAACTTTCAGCAAAACGTTTAATTTGCAAATGAACCGTAATGATTCTAAGGGAGAGGCTTTTCTCTTTATATTTAAATAATGGCTTCAATCTAGAGTAAAACACTCAGAGAAACTTCTTTTTAAATTTAAAGTTGTCTTCTTCTAGAACTTTTATTTTTAGCAACAAGTACTCACTCTCTTCCTATATGATAAAAGAAAATGATTTTGAATGCTTCCGTAACTAGCAAGAAAGTTAGGACTACTCAAGTCAAAGACTTGAGTAACGAGATCGGTTCCCAGAGAAAAAAGCAGAGCAGAGAGCCCAGCAGTTGTCATTTACTTTTCAGGCATTGGCTGAACCAGGCAAACTTGATCATTGCTTTCTAGAGCCTCAAGGGCCTAAGGGACAAAAACCAAAATTGAAGTCCTGCCCAAGATGGGAAGTCTAACTAGAGTCTTCCTTTGAAGGTGAGATATCAAAGGACTATAACCTCTGTGTAAGAGTAAAGCAGAAAGGGCCGGGTGCAGTGGCTCATGCCTATAACACCAGCACTTTGGGAGGCTGAGGCGGGCGGATCACCTGAGATCAAGAGTTCGAGACCAGCCCGACAAACGTGGAGAAACCCCGTCTCTACCCAAAAAGAAATACAAAACTAGCCGGACGTGGTGGTGCACGCCTGTAATCCCAGCTACTCTGGAAGCTGAGGCAGAAGAATCGCTTGAACCCAGGAGGCAGCGGTTCCAGTGAGCCGAGATAGTGCCATTGCACTCTGGTCTGGGGAACAAAAGCGAAACTCCATCTCAAAAAAGAAAGAAAGAAAGAAATCATCCATCCCCCACTCTCAGATGTAAGTAAGGTAAATTGCTTGTGTCAAACCTTACTGCTAAGTGAAAGGGAAAAATAACTTTCCCCCAAAGATTTAGAACTACTTGGCAATTAAAAGGAATTAATTACTTATAAATAAACACAACACGGATTTATCTAAAACTCGAAAGCAGATCATTCAAAACTGCAATGGCTCACATTTGGATTTACAGGCTAAATTCTCACTATTTCCATAGCCCAATAACCTCAAGCCAATAATACAGTTTAAAGTAGTACCAGACTGATAGTGCCCTAGAGCTGGGGTGGGCAAACCATATCAGGTGAAGAAACAGTAAACATTTTAGGCTTTGTGGGTCATGCAGGTCACTATAGCAACTACTCAACTTTGCTTTTGTCATGCAAAAGCAGCTATGGGCAATATATAAACAAATGCTGTCTTCCAATAAAATTTTATTTACAAAAACAGACAGAGGGCAGGATTTGGCCTATAAGCTTTGGTTTACTGAACTCTGCTCTCCAGGTCTAAGAGAAGATAAAATGCCATAGATGATAATTATGAAAATTCTCTAAACACACAAAGACTCTATGAACAAGAAGCAGCAGAAAAGATAGATCCAGACCCTCAAACGTTATAAGATTTTGGAGTTGTTGGGAAAAACATCAAATCAATAAGCATAAGGTACTTCAAAATTATATGAGAGTAATCACATTTGAAAAAGAATTAGCTATAACTCTTACAAATGAGAAATAAGGCTGAGCACAGTGGCTCACACCTGTAATCCCTACACTTTGGGAGGCTGAGGCAGGCGGATCACCTGAGGTCAGGAGTTCGAGACCAGTTTGGCCAACATGGTGAAACCCTGTCTCTACTAAAAATACAAACAAAAAATTAGCTGGAGGTGGTGGTGGGCACCTGTAATCCCAGCTACTGAGGAGGCTGAGGCAGGAGAATCGCTTGAATCCAGGAGGTGGAGGTTGCAGTGAGCCAAGATTGTGCCACTGCACTCCAGCCTGGGTGACAGATGGAGACTCAGTCTCAAAAAAAAAAAAAAAAAAAAAGGGAAATAAAGGACATCAACAAGATGGCTGACTAGAGTTGCCTGGCACATATCCCTCCCTACCAACAAAAAATAACCAAAACAACAAATAAACAACTAACCTTCAACTGTAGTGTCTGAGGGACAGCACTGGAGTGCAGAAAGGGACTGGGGAAATCCCTATGGAGCACAGAAGCCCAGGATGTCAGCAAAAGGAGGGGAGCTAAGCACCCTGCCCCGGCCACCCCATCTCTCCCATTGAGATTGGCTCAGATCCAGGAGGGACTTCCCCATATGGGGAAAAGGTAAGCAGAAGGCCCCCACCTGCCCGAACTGCCACTGCAGATTCCTGTAGTCCTTACTATAGGAGAAACCCACAGTCCTCAAAAGCCCTTAGCCCAGTGTGGGGAGCTGCTTGGAATTAACATGGCTGCATTACTCTAGAGTAGGAACACAAGGTGTGCACTCCCCACCCTAATCAACCCCTGTGAGCCAAGCCACTGCAGCACTGTGCCATCTTGAAATTGGAACCACTGCTAGAGTCCACTCTGCTCTGGGGTCCAGCAGTCACTGCATGTCTCCAGCCTTGAGTCTCTGCCATTATTTTACCAAGTCCACACAGATGGTTGCAAAACCACAATGCTGTCTGCCTGGAACATGGGGCCAGGAACAGCCATGACTTCAGCACTGTGCAGTGGGAAAGCCAACCCTTGGCCAGCTGAACTAAATAGTCCAATGGACCTTCCCCCAGAAAGTCCCCCTTCTTGGCACTCCCCACCAAAGAAACAGCCTGACAAACCTGCCCCTGAGACAAGCCACCAAACTACTGCACACCCATGTCCCAGCTGGAGAAGCAACAAGGTGAACCCACCTCCAGCAGAATTCATTCATGGCCAGGCACGGTGGCTCAAGCCTGTAATCCCAGCACTTTGGGAGGCCAAGACGGGTGGATCACGAGGTCAGGAGATCGAGACCATCCTGGCTAACCTGGTGAAACCCCGTCTCTGCTAAAAAAATACAAAAAACTAGCCGGGAGAGGTGGCGGGCGCCTGTAGTCCCAGCTACTCAGGAGGCTGAGGCAGGAGAATGGCGTAAACCCAGGAGGCGGAGCTTGCAGTGAGCTGAGATCTGGCCACTGCACTCCAGCCTGGGTGACAGAGCGAGACTCTGTGGGGATGGGTCACATTTCAACATGAAATTTGGGGAAGACAAATATCCAAACTATAGCAAGAAGAGATGCAAAAATACATAGAAAACTTATTTCATAAATTAATAGCTGAAAACTTCCAAGGTCTTGGGAGGCATAAAGACAGCCAGATCCACGGAACTCAGAGATTTCCAAATAGATTCAACCCAAAAGGTCCTCTGCAAGGTGCATATAGTCAAATTGTCAAAAGTCAAAAACAAAGAGAATTCTAAAAACAGCAAGAGAAAAATGTCAAGTCACATATAAGGGAATTTCCGCTAGACTAATAGCATCGTTATCAACAGAAACCTTACAGGGCAAAGAGAATGAAGCAACACAGTTAAAGTGCATTAAGAAAAAAAAAATGCCAACCAAGAATACTATACCCAGGAAAGCTATCCTTGAAAAATGAAGTCCACAAACCCTTTCCCAGACAAGCAAAAACTAAGGGAATTCATCAACACTAGGCTTGCCTTAAAGTAAATGCTTAAGGGAGTTATACATCTGGAAGCAAAAGAACAATAACTACCATCATGAAAACACATGAAAGAACATGAAAGCATAAAACTCACTGATACATCAGATATACAAAGGAGAAAGAGAAATAAATCAAATCTTATCACCACATAAACCACCAAACTTCAAAGATAAATGATAAGAGAGAAAGAAAAGAACAGGGGCTATACGAAGCAATTAGAAAACAATTGACAAGATGACAGGAACAACGTCCTCACCTATCAATAATAATCTTGAACTTAAACAGATTAAATCCCCTAACCAAAAGATATACACTGGCTGAATGGATTTTTTTTAAATGACCCAACCATATACTGCCTACCAGAAACTCACGTCAGCTGTAAAATACACATAAACCAAAAGCGTAGGGAAAGAAAAAGATATTTCACACAGAAACCAAAAGTGGACAGGAGTAGCTATAGTTATATCTGATAAAATAGGCATTAGGTAAAGAAAACTATTTTTTTTTAAAGGGACAAAGGGCCAGCTATGGAGGCTCACGCCTGTAATTCCAGGACTTTGGGAGACCAAGGTGGGTGGATCATGAGGTCAGGAGATCAAGACCATCCTGGCCAACATGGTGAAACCCCGTCTCTACTAAAAATACAAAAATTAGCTGGGCATGGTGACATGTGCCTGTAATCCCAGCTACTCAGGAAGCTGAGGCAGGAGAATTGCTTGAACCTGGGAGTCAAAGGTTGCAGTGAGCCAAGCGCACCACTGCACACCAACCTGGCAACAAAGTCAGACTCCGTCTAAAAAAAAAGACAAAGAAGGTTATTATTCACTGATAAAGGCATAAATTTTGCAACAGGATATAACAATTGTAAATGTTTATGCACCCAACACTAGAGTACTCAGATATATAAAACAAATATTATTAGATCTAAAAGGAGAGATAGACTCCAGTAAAATAATAGTTGGGGACTTCAAGACCCCACTCTCAGCATTGAAGAGATCATCTAGGCAGAAAATCAACAAAGAAACATCAAATTTAAATATACTACAACCAAAAGACTTAACAGACATTAACAACATTTCATTCAATAGCTAAAAAATACACATTCCTCTCATCAGTACATGGAACAATTTTTATGACTGACCACACATTAGGCCACAAAAAAAGTCTCAACACATTTTTAAAAACCAAAATCTCATCTAGTATCTTTTCTGACCACAATGGAATAAAACTAAAAATCAATAACAAGAGGAAGTTTAGAAGCTGTACAAATACATGGAAATCAAACAACATGCACCTGAATGACCAATGAGTGAATGATGAAATTAAGGAGAAAATTTAAAAATTTATTTAAACAAATAAAAATGGAAACACAACACCCAAAACCTATAGGATACAGCAAAAGCAGTATTAAGAGAGAAGTTTACATCAGTAAACACATACATCAAAAAAGGTAGAAAGATTTCAAATAACAATGCACCCCAACAAACTAGAAAAGCAAGAACTAACCAAACCCAAAATTAGTAGAAAAAAGCAAATAATAATATCAGAGCAAATATAAATGAAATTGAGACCAAAAAAAATGCAAAAAAAAAAAAAAAAGATGAAACAAAGAGCTGCTTTTTCAAAATAATAAAATTTGAAAAGGAATAGCTAGACTAAGAAAAAAGAGAAAAAATCCAATAATATAAAATCAGAAGTGAAAATAAAAAGACATTACAACTGATGGCACAGAAATACAAAGGATCATCAGAGACTATTATGAACAACTCTACTTCCTAATTTCTGTTAGAAAAACCTAACAGAAATGGATAAATTTCTGGACACATACCACCTACTGAGACTGAACCAAGAAAGAATGAAAAGCCTAAAGAGAATAATTACAAGTAACCAGATTGAACCAGTAATAAAACATCTCCTAATAAAGAAAAGACCAGGCCCAAATGACTTCACTCCTGAATCCTACAAAATTATTTAAAAATAACTAATATCAATGCTTCTCAAACTATTCCAAAAAGTTGAAATGGAGAGAATTTTTCCAAACTCATTGTTTGAGGCCAGCATTGCTCTGATAATAAAACCAGACAAAGTCACAGTAAAAAATAGAAAAGTATAAGCCAAAATATCTGATGAACAAAGATCCAAAAATCCTCAACAAAATACTAGCAAACCAAATTCAACAGCACATAAAAAATATACAACATGATCAAGTTGGATTTATCCCAGGAATGCAAAGATGGCTTGTAGAGGACTATGTGCTTGCAAACGAAGCAGGGCGTTCCCGATAAGTCCTGCTCTTGCAAACGAAGCAGGGCATTCCTCCCCTGCAAACAGGGAGGACAAAGGAGCCAGTTGCAAATAGCAGACCCTGGGGGCTTGTTTATATGTAAACATCTTGGAAATCCAGAGAGTCAGGGAAAGGTCAGAAAAACAACAATGTGTCTTGTGACTTGGTAACATTCCACAAATGACTGTATAAAATAAAGCGGAGCGTGTCATTCGGGGCGGCCGCCATGTTTGTCTTGTCTTGCGTTGTCTTGTGTGTTCATTCCTTTGTTTAGGAAACACGGGGACCCCAACATCTGGCGCAGCGAGCAGGGCCCGTGGCTCCACGAGAGCAAGGAACCGGAGGGGGAACACCCCTGGCAGGCGCAGGGAGACTGTGGGCAGGTAAATAAATAAGAAGGGGGACCCACAGGAAAATTATGGGGAATTCCACCTCTCTGGCCTCTGAATATTTGCGGTTGCTTCAGGGACTGTTGATGTCCATAGGAGTAGAAGTAAAAGAAAAGACTTTGAAGCGATTGTTTGCCCATGTTGAACAACATTGTTATTGGTTTCAATATCAAACTAAAGTGCAGCTGAATCAAAAAGAATGGTTACAAGTAGTTAAGGCTCTGCGACGAGCTCGTCAGCGAGGGCAAATAATGCCTCTGACTTTATGGACTTTGTGTAATTCTATTACTCAGGCATTAGAGCTACTTGAAACTGACTCAGAGCGTGGCGATACTGCCATGGGAGGTGAGGCATCTGAAGGTTTAGGGAAAAATGATCTTGGAGAGGAACATAGTTGTGCCCCAGTTGCTGAGGATAAAGAGTTGGAGGACGAGCTGATGTCTCC
Organism: Rhinopithecus roxellana; assembly: GCF_007565055.1. Lineage (NCBI taxonomy): Eukaryota > Metazoa > Chordata > Mammalia > Primates > Cercopithecidae > Rhinopithecus > Rhinopithecus roxellana. The sequence continues at coordinate 51,709,231 of NC_044550.1, forward strand.
TTCGTCTGAAGGAAATTCTGACATGCAGCGAATTTTAGATATGTTACAACTGTTAAAATCACAAGGTGCCACTGCTCCTGTTTCTCCTATCCCTCCGCCACAAACTTTCCCTGTTACTTTTCCTTCTGCTCCACTGGAGGAAGACTTCCCCTTACCGCCACCTCCAGTCTCTTTGCCTGTGTCAAGTCAAGTTTTTTCTGTGCCTTTTCCTCCTGTGGGAGAAAAAAAGGAATCGAAGGTAAAAGATAATTTTGAAGAATTAGATTTGTTCCCGATAACACGAACAGCTTTTGCCCCCAATGCTCAGTTCCCAAACGGTGGTCATAATGTGACTTTTCAAGTACTACAATTTAAATGTTTAAAAGAAATGAAAGCTGCAGTTTCAAATTATGGGCCTCAGTCACCGTTTGTTCTTGGCCTTCTCGATTCCTTCTCTTCAGAACATATGATGATTCCTATTGACTGGGAAACACTGGGAAAGGCTGTTCTTGACCGTTCTCAATGGCTTCAATTAAAAAGTTGGTGGTTAGAGGAAGCAAGGGTACAAGCTAGAAAAAATGCTACCCGAAATCCCCCAGGACCTACTGAAGAACAGCTTACGGGTTCAGGACAATATGCCACTGTCAATACCCAGGTGGGCCTAGATGATATTGCCATATCTCAGATTAAAGCCTTGTTCTTAAAAGCGTGGTCTAAAGTTGAAATAGCAGGCAAAACTTCTTTATCTTTTGTAAAATTTCTACAAGGAGCCAATGAGCCATATCCAGATTTTGTAGCCCGTCTTCAAGATGCTGTATTGAAGACTGTAGGTGCGGGCCCTGCTTCTAAAATTCTTTTAGATACTCTAGCTTTTGAAAATGCTAATCCTGAGTGTCAAAAATTGCTGCGTCCTCTAAAGGCCAGTGGAGCTGATATAGATGAATACATTCGGGCTTGTGCAGGTGTTGGAGGGGCCATTTATAATGCTCAATTGTTTGCTGGGGCACTTTCCAAGGCTTTAAGAGGCAGTTCTAAACAAGGTATATGTTATCATTGTGGAAAACCTGGTCATTTTAAAAAGGAATGCCGGAAAAAACTAGGCTTTTCTGCCTCAAAAGAAAAAAGGTTACCTTCTGAGGTATGCAAACGATGTGGGAAAGGTCGACATTGGACAAATGAATGTCGTTCTAAAACTGATAAGGGTGGAAATTTGTTGTCGCCCCTTCTGGGAAACGGGAATCAGGGCCCGCAGGCTTGGGGCCCCAACAATTACAATGCAGGCCTACCACAATACCCAGTAAGCAATGGTTTACAACATCAAGGAGTGACTTCAAGTCCTCCTTAAGAGCATCACACCTTACCCCAGTTTCTCAGCTTTATGCAGCAACTAAGCAAAGCGCTGCTGCTGACTTAGCTATTACTCAGCCTTATACTCTGTCTCCTAATGGAGGAATATATCAATTAGCTACTGGTGTGTGTGGTCCTTTACCAAAGGGACATGTAGGACTTTTGTTAGGTCGAAGCAGCAGTGCTATGCGAGGGTTAATGGTGATTCCGGGAATTATTGATCCTGATTTTATTGATGAAATTATTATTATGGTACAAGTCTCACAATTTATGCGCCTAGAGGCAGGGGAACATATTGCACAATTGCTTCTATTGCCCTTTTTTCCTTTTCTATCTAGAGATGTGTCTCGACAAGGAGGTTTCGGTAGTACTGGAAAAACTGTTTTCTGGGAAACCTTAGTTTCTGATAAAAAAACCTCTATGCTCCTTGCAAATTAATGGGATACTTTTTGAGGGATTAGTTGACACAGGAGCAGATGTATCTATTATTTGCTTGGCTCAGTGGCCTACTCATTGGGAAAAGAAACAAGTCTCGGTTACTTTATCCGGCCTAGGTACTGCTTCAGTAGTTTACCAAAGTGTTGAGCCCCTTAGTTGTGTGGGACCTGAAGGACAACAAAGAAAAGTAGTGTTTTATATTGTTCCCATTAATATTAACCTTTGAGGTCGTGATCTTTTACAACAGTTTGGTGCCTTTTTAAGCATTCCTCACATTTCTCCAGCTGCCAAAAATAGGATGTTCAAAATGGGCTACAATCCTTTAAACTCATAGCCACTGTTCACAAGCCTCAAGCTTTACAATTAAAGTGGAAAACTACAACTCCTGTTTGGGTGGAACAGTGGCCATTGTCTAAAGAAAAACTTGAGGCTTTAAAAGATTTAGTTAAGGAACAATTGGCCGAGGGGCATATAGAACCAAGTACTTCTGCATGGAATTCCCCTGTGTTTGTCATTAAAAAAAAAATGGAAAATGGCATTTATTAACTGATCTCAGAGCTGTAAATGCTTGTATTCAACCTATGGGGACTTTACAACCTGGTCTTCCTAACCCAGCCCTTATCCCACAAGGTTGGAAATTAATGGTCATAGATCTTAAAGATTGTTTTTTTACTATTCCATTACAACCCCAAGATTGTGAAAAATTTGTCTTTACTGTTCCCGAATATAATAATGGACAACCCACTCAGAGATATCAATGGAAAGTTCTCCCCCAAGGCATGCTTAATAGTCCTACTTTATGCCAAGAATTTGTTCATAGAGCCTTAAACCCTATTAGAAGCCAGTTCCCCACTGTATTAATTTATCAATACATAGATGATATTTTATTGGCAACTCCTGATGAAGTCTTACAGAGTCAAGTTTTTCAAGCTTTACAACAACAATTAACTCAATATAATTTACATATTTCTTCTGAAAAAATTGAAACCCAATTTCCCATTCAATATCTGGGGTATCTCTTAGCAGAAAAACATATTCGACCTCAAAAGATTCAAATTCGAAGAGATCAACTTTTGACTCTTAATGATTTTCAAAAATTGCTAGGAGACATAAATTGGCTTCGCCCCATCTTAGGCATCCCTACTTATAAACTATGACATTTATTTGCCACCTTAGAGGGGGATTCAGATTTAAATAGTTCTCATCATTTATCTCCTTTAGCAGAAGAGGAATTGACATTTGTGGAAAATAGAATTAGTGAAGCTCACCTTGATTATATTGCACCCAATCTTCCACTTTCCTTGTGTCTTTTTCATACTCCTCATTCGCCAACGGCCGTTTTACAACAAGATAATAACATTTTAGATTGGCTATTTTTGGCTAATAAAGCCATTAAAAAGATTCACCCCTACATTGATAAATTGGCTGAATTAATTATTAAAGGACGACATCGAGCTCGTCAACTGTTTGGTGCTGACCCCGTAAAAATTATTACCCGATTATCTAAGCAATACATTGAGTCCTTGCTAGAAACTCATGAGGGTTGGCAAGTGGCTTGTGCTGAGTTTACTGGTTCTTTTTCTCAGCACTATCCTAGTCATAAATTATTTGCCTTCCTACAACAATATTCCCTACTACCATATAATTCTATCTCTTCTACACCAGTTAAAGGTTCCACCTTTTTTACTGATGCTTCTAGCAATGGAAAAGCTGGGTACTGGACATCTGACAATTCAAAAATTTCTTGCTATCCATTTGAATCAGTACAACAGGGAGAACTTTTTGCCATTCTTATGGTTCTACAAGACTGGCCTCAGACCCCTTGTAATATAGTTAGTGATTCCCAATATGCTGTATATGTAACTAAATATATCTCTCAGATTTCTTTACCATTATTTCCTCAAACTCCTTTACAAAAGTCATATTCTTTATTATTTGTAACTCTTACTTCTCGCACTGCCCCCCTTTTCATCACTCATATTCGTTCTCATTCAGCTTTGCCAGGACCTTTATCTTTTGGCAATGGTCAGATTGATTCTTTACTTATTGGCAGTGTCCAACGAGCTCAAGATGAACATCAATTACATCACACTAATAGTCTAGGATTACAACGGCGATTTTCTATCACACGCCGTCAAGCCCGAGCTATTGTCAGGGCCTGTCCATCATGTGCTCCTATCATTGCACCCTTTTAAGTCCAGGTATTAACCCCCGGGGCACTCAACAGAATCACATTTGGCAAATGGATGTAACTTATGTCCCTTCTTTTGGTCGTTTAAAATATGTTCATCATACAATTGATACATGGTCACATTTCCAATGGGCTACACCATTACCTTCTGAAAAGGCTGACTCTGTTATTACTCATTTGCTTACTTGCTTTGCAGTTATGGGTGTTCCTGCTGAATTAAAAACTGATAACGCCCCTGCTAATTGCTCTCGTAAATTGGCCGCCTTTCTTTATATCACATTATTCATACAACAGGTATTTCGTTTGATAGTCAAGGTCAAGCTATTATTGAACGAGCCAATGCAACTTTAAAATTACAACTTTCAAAACAAAAAGGGGGAGATGGGCGAGATTCCCCAAAACACCAAATTCTAAAAGCTTTATTTACTTTAAATTTTCTCAACCATTGGCGCCAATTACAGCAATCTGCAGTGGTAAAACATTTTCAACAGCCTTTAGAAAAGCCACAAAATAGTAATCTATGGGTGTATTATCCTTCATTACAAGGACAATATTTAAAAGGAAAAGTTTTACAGTGGGGCCGAGGCTATGCTCTTGTCCGTACAGGTGCCGGAGACGAGTGGTTTCCACCTCGATGGTTAAAACAGTGCCATGGCGAAGAGGAACCGATCCGAAGAGTTGCTGAAGGAATTTCAGGAGCTGAATCTGCGTGCTCAAAGAACATTCACCTTCGGAACTCAATGTGCAGAGCCTCCAACATGGGGACAGCTGAAAAGGCTCACTCAAGAAGCTGAAGAGGCTGTTCAACAAGCTGGGCGGCCAAAAACCCCATTGACTTTATTTTTGGCTATGCTGGCTGTAGTAAATTGTCAGGTAACGGCTGGAGAATTTACATACTGGGCTTACATTCCTTTTCCACCCTTATATCAAGGTGTGGCCTGGGGAGACAAAGAGGTCCCAGTATTTACTAATGATACTGCTTGGATGTCATCACCGTTTTTAAACCAGGATCCTGAATTAGACACTGGCACAGTAAATAGTTCATATCAGTTTGGGGTTGAAGGCTTACCTATATGTCTTGGGAGAAGTCCACATTGTCTGCATCCTTCCCATGAGGCTTGGGCTGTTCGTTATAATTATAGTCACATTGCTGCCTTTACTATGATTATTGTTGCTCAGAGTTTTAAGTATAATCATACTGCATTACTAAAAGAAACTCTGCCCACTACATTATCTTTATGCTCTATCCCTGATGTGAATGGAGGTGTTTCCCAACTAGAGTGGACTAGATGTAGGGGTAGTGGGCCACGATTGTTGTTAGAAGTAAAAGGGAAGAGTCATAAATGCCTTGTTACAGATTGGAGTGTACATGGCGATTTTCAGACTAAATTCAGCCATGTCAGCCTGCGTTAGCATAAAGGTAATCACAGCATTTCTGCAGATGGCAATGAAACTATTATTTGGCATGATGGTGGTCTATCACCCCCTATGCCACATTTGGCTAATACCTCACAAATACAAAGTCATATTTGGAAGTTGCTAGCTGCTCGTAAACCAATGTTCACTTTCATGGGAAACATGTCCTTAAATCTTACTAATATTGCTAACCCTTTCCATATATCTTTGCATCGAAATAGTTCTAGCTATGTTATTGCATGTGTAAGAAAGCCTTACTTGTTGACAGGAATTTTTAAATGGGATAATAATACAGGGGTAGTTAACTGTACAAACAATTGTACATTCTTAAGTTGGATAAATACTACTTGGTGGAATAATAATTGGAATGAGTCTCATTCCGATTTATATATACTAAGAGCCAGGAAAGAAACCTGGCTACCTGTAAGCTTAACACGTACTTGGAGTGAATCTGCTGGGGTTACTCAAATTTACAAGGCTATGCAAGATCTTGTCCATCGCAGTCGGAGGATGGTTGGAATCGTTGTGACCGCGGTGATAGGGCTTGTAGCAATTGCTTCCACCGCTGCTGTTGCTGGATTAGCTCTACACCAGAGTATACAAAATGCAGAATTTGTGCAACAGTGGCATGAACAATCACATCTGTTGTGGCAGCAGCAACGAGACATAGATGCTCATTTGACTGAATGAGTGGATAATCTGGAGCAAGTGGTTTCTTGGTTGGGAGATCAGCTAACAGTGTTGAATACACGAGCTTTGTTGAAATGTGGTTGGAATACTACCCAATTTTGTATTACTCCTGTTCCTTTTAACAGCACTGTACATAATTGGACTGAGATAAAGAGACTTTTAATTGGTCATAATAATCTTTCCCGAGAAATACAAGAATTAACACAGAACATTTCTGAAACATTTTGCAATCAGTTACCATTGCTGACTGGTGCAGATTTGATGACTGGTATTGCACAAAGTTTGACGTCTTTGAACCCTATGAGCCCTGTAAAAACCTTGCCGACCTCTGTTTCTAGCAATGTATTGATTGTTGTTCTTGCTTTTGTCATTGTCACAGTCTGCTGGAGACGGTGCCAAAGGGCAAACACCAAATCCCAGCGAGCTCAACATGTAATGATGGTTTTGAAAGAAATTCAAACTTGTAAATAAGGAAAGGGGAAATGTAGAGGCCTATGTGCTTGCGAATGAAGCAGGGTGTTCCCGATAAGTCCTGCTCTTGCAAACAAAGCAGGGCATTCCCGATAAGTCCTACTCTTGCAAACGAAGCAGGGCATTCCTCCCCTGCAAACAGGGAGGACAAAGGAGCCAGTTGCAAATAGCAGACCCTGGGGGCTTGTTTATATGTAAACATCTTGGAAATCCAGAGAGTCAGGGAAAGGTCAGAAAAACAACAATGTGTCTTGTGACTTGGTAACATTCCACAAACGACTGTGTAAAATAAAGCGGAGCGTGTCGTTCGGGGCTGCTGCCATGTTTGTCTTGTCTTGTGTTGTCTTGTGTGTTCATTCCTTTGTTTAGGAAACATGCAGACCCCAACATGGCTCAATATATGTAAATTCATAAATGTGATACATTACATCAACAGAATGAAAAACAAGAACCATATCATTTTTTAGCAAAAATAACAAAGCTGTATGCATCACACTACCTGACTTTCAAAATATGCTACAAAACTATATTAACTAAAACAGCATGATACTGGCATAAAAAGAAAAATAGACCAGTGAAACAGAATAGACAATGCAGAAATAAATCCACATACTTAAAGCCAACTGATTTTTTACAAAGCTGCCAAAAACATTCAATGAGAAAAGGACAGTATCTTCTTTTTTTTTTTTTTGAGACGGAGTCTCCCTCTGTCACCCTGGCTGGAGTGCAGTGCCTGGATCTCAGCTCACTGCAAGCTCCGCCTCCCGGGTTTACACCATTCTCCTGCCTCAGCCTCCTGAGTAGCTGGGACTACAGGCGCCCACCACCTCGCCTGGCGAGATTTTTGTATTTTTTAGTAGAGACGGGGTTTCACCGTGTTAGCCAGGATGGTCTCGATCTCCTGACCTCCTGATCTGCCTGAAGGACAGTATCTTCAATAAATGGTACTGGAAAAACTAGCTATCCATGTGCAGAAAAATGAGACTAAATCCTTAGTATAAAAATCAACTCGACACAGATTAAAGACTTAAATGAAAAACCCAAAACAATGAAACTACTAGAAGAAAATAGGAAGAGTGGTTCAGGACATTTGTCTTCTTTAAAAACCCAAAAACTATGAAACTACTGGAAGAAAACAGGAGAAATGCTTCAGGACGTTGTTCTGAGCAAAAAAATTATGAATTAGACCTTAAAAGCATAGGGAAAAAAGCAAAAATAAACAAATGGAATCATATATAACTAAAATGCTTCTGCACAGCACAGAAAACAATAAATGGATTAAAGAGACAACCTGCAGAATGGGAAAAGATTTTTGAGGACTAATCATCTGACAAGGGAATTTTTTTTTTTTTTTTTTAGAGTAGGGTCTCACTGTCACCCAGGCTAGAGTGCAGTGATCATAGCTCACTGCAGCTTCAAACTTCTGAGCTCAAGTGATCCTTCTGCGTCAGCCTTACAAGTAGCTAGAACTACAGACAGGCACCACCATGCCCAGCTGATTAAAAAAAAAAAAAATTTGTAGAGACAGTGTCTCACTGTGTTGCCCAGGCTGATCTCAAATTTCTGGCCTCAAGCTATTCTCTCACCTTCACCTCTCAAAATGGTGGAATTACAGGCATGAGCCACTACACCTAGCCACTGATGAGAGATTAATATCCAGAACATACAAGGAACTAAAAAACTCAAGAGCAAAATAATAATAATAATCTGATTTTATCTTATTTTATTTTTTATTTTTCCCGAGTCTGATCTTATTTATTTGTCACTCAAAAAATCTTATTTCTGACTGGATTCAGACTTATAAGTAGAAGCTCGAAGAGAGGAGAGTCTGCGTCTCTTCGCAATTTGTTCCTGGCGTTTCTCCTTAGCCTCCTTCATTCTTTTGGCCAAAAGTTTAGCATATTCTGCAGCCTCTTTCTTGTTTTTCTTAGTACGCTGCTTCTTCAGAGCAATACGTTTGTGCTGCAGGACACGTGGAGTAACAAGACGCTGAACCTTGGGTGCTTTGGTCCTAGGTTTCTTACCTTCTTTGTTTAAGGGCTTTCTTACAACATACTGGTGGAGGTCATCTTCTTTAGAGATTGAAAAGTTTGCGGATTCTGCTAGCTCTTTTGGGGCCCAGGCGGCGAGGCACTGTAGTATCAGTCAGTCCAGGAATATCCTTCTCTCCTTTTTTTACAATAACCAAGTTGAGAACGCTCAGATTGGCAACCACAATGCAACCACGAATTGATTTTCTCTTTCCTTCTCCCGTTCTCGTTGGTCTGTAACAGGAATGCCCCTTACTCAGTAGCAGGCGGACACGGCCATGGGTCAAGACACCCTGCTTCATGGGGAAACATTGTTTGTCATTCCCACCACTGATTTGGACCACATAACCCTTCCATTCTTCACCCAGAGCGTCAGCAGCAACTTCTATGGCCATACGCTTCTCATAAAAAGTACGAAGTTTGCATTCATCGTCCACTTCAATGAGTTTCTGGCAGCCAGTGGCTGGGAAGGAGATGTTCAGCTTCATCTTGAAGCAGCTGAACGCCTCCGAGGCACCACGGAAAAGAGCAATAATCTGATTTTAAAATGGTCAAATGATCTGAATAGACATCTCTCAAAAGAAGACATGCATATGATCAAGTTTACAAAAAACGTCCAACATCATTAATCATCAAGGAAATGCAAATCAAACCCACAATGAGATAGCATCTCACCCCAGTTAGAGTGGGTATCATAAAAAAGACAAAAAAATAACAAATTCTGGCAAAGGTCCAGAGAAAGGGGGTCTCTTATACATTGTTGATGAAGATGTAAATTAGGACAGCTGTTTCAGGAAACAGTATGGATGTTCCTCAAAAACTAAAAATAGAACCACCACATGACCCAGCAATTCCAGTACTGAGTATTTATCCATAGGAAAGAAAATCAGAATGTCAAAGAGATATCTGCATTGCCATGTTTGTTACACTATTTACAGTAGCCAAAATATGGAATAAACCTGTGTCTATCAACAGATGGATGGATAAAGTAAATGTGGTGTATATACACAATGGAATACTATTCTGCCATGTAAAGAATGAAATCCTGTCATTCACAGCAACATGGCTGAGGCTGGAGGACAGTAATGGTTAGTGAAATTAGCCAAGCACAGGAAGATAAATACCACATGTTCTCACTCATATGTTGATGCTAAAAAAGTTGATCTCATGGAAGTAGAGAGTAGAATAGTGATTACTAAAGGCTGAGAAGGGTAGGAGAAAAAGGAGTATAGGGAGAGATTGGTTCACAGATACAAATTTATAACCAGATAAGTGGAATAAATTCTGGTGTTCTATATAGCATCGTAGGGTGGCTAGAGTTAACAATTTATTGTGTATTTTCTCTTTTTTTTTGAGACAGTCTCACTCTGTTGCCCAGGCTGCAGTGCAGTGGTGTGATCTCAGCTCACTGCAACCTCCGCCTCCCAGGTTCAAGTGATTCTCCTGTCTCAGCCTCCCAAGTAGCTGGAATTACAGGTGTACGGCATCATGCTCAGCTAAATTTTGTATTTTTACTACAGATGGCGTTTCATGTTGGCCAGGCTGCTCTCGAACTCCTGATCTCCAGTGATCCACCAGCCTCAGCCTCGCAAAGTGCTGAGATTACAGGCATGAGCCACTATGCCTGACTTTTTGTACATTTTCAAATCGCTGGAAGACAGGATTTTGAATGTTTCCAATATAAAGAAATGGTAAATGTTTAAGGTGATGGATTTGCTAATTATGTTGATTTGATCACTACACGTTGTACACATGTATCAAAATACCACACTGTCCCTCATAATTATGCACAATTATCTATCAATTAATAATTTAAAATAGGTATGCTAAGGCTGATGCTGCAAATACCAAGTCTAATTAAAACTCTCAGAAATTATGTGCCATTAGTTCATTATATAAGGTTCCAAAGTTTTTACAAGCCACAAATTAACTTAAATATTACTTAGTGTTTTACATTTAATATGAATAGCTTGATGATATATTTTGTAATTTCTTGATTTTCCTTACATTTTGGGCACAGTCACTATACACGAGGAAAGAAAACAACAAAACCAAAGGAAAGCCCTTTCCCTAGACTGCCCAATTTTGAAAAATAGGCCTGCAAGACAGTGTTGTGGATGACTGAAATCATTTTATTTGGGAACAAATGCTGATTCTGAACGAAAAGACACAGGACTGAGAAGTTACCATCTATCACCTATAAAAAGGGGTATGAATATGAACTGAGCTAATAAAGACATATGGCAAGTGGAAGACATTATGAGCCAATCTTCAATGCTTGCTTACAGCAGTAGTAATAATAAATATGTACTGATCTTTAAAAAAGGAATGTGTAATAAAAAATAGAATTGGCCAGGTTCAGTGACTCACGCCTGTAATCCCAGCACTTTGGGAGGGCAAGGTGGGCGGATCACCTGAGGTCAGTGATTTGAGACCAGCTTGGCCAACATGGTGAAACCTTGTCTCTACTAAAAATACAAAAATTAGCCGGGCATGGTGGCGCATGTCTGTAATCCCAGCTACTCAGGAGGCTGAGGCAGGAGAATCACTTGAATCCAGGGGGTGGAGGTTGCAGTGAGCTGAGATCACACTACTGCACCCCAGCCTGGACAACAGAGTGAGAGTCCATCTCAAAAAACAAAAAAAGAAAAAATAAAGAAAATGTTTTGTTTTATGACTCTCTGTCCCTTTAATCCCATTATCTTAACCATTATTTTTTTAAAAAATCATATCTAGTACCAATCCACTAGAAACAGCTGTTAAAAAACAAAAGCAAACACAAAGCTTTTGTGAAGATACTTATTAGGGCCCCTAGCAGTATCAATCCCAGATCCCAGCCTTGCCCCCAACACCCCCAACACCCTTCCCCACTTCCCTCCACCCCACCTCCACCCCCAGCCTATCCTCCTGTCATAACCTACCCTTTTCTATCATGAAGCAGTTTAGGTCAATAGTGCCATATTGAAGGCAAAAAAACCTGAGAGCAGCTTTGGCCAAGAGGCAGTCCTCATGACTACAATACGTTATTTGTACGCACAAGAAACCAACAACCCTTATCATATACGTTAAAATATCAACAGAATGTGCAATCTGCAACATAGGCACCGAGATCATGCAAATCACCAAGACAAAGGTGACTATGCCTTGGAAAGTCTGTTGACGCAGGGAAACTTCCCCTGAGATTGTTCTTTGCCCCATTGTGGCATCTGAAACTATTTCCCCTGCGCTCCAAGTATATTTACTGTTTCACACACGGCTGCTCATCCAGTCCCAGAATGTGGCGTATTTTAGAAATCCTTGGCATTCCTAGAACCTGCTGTCTATAAATATGACCCCAGGACAAAGAATTGAAATAAAAATAGGGCAACCTGAGGCTCAATTAATGAATGTACGCAAGGGTTCAATGAAAGCTCAGCTTATCTGATGAGATTTTTCCACCAAATCCTGCCTTCCCTTCTTATTGCCTTACAATTAGGGAAGACTCAGGAATACTAAACTCTGGACACAGTATCTCTAAAGTGGGTATGGAATAATATTAAGGAAAGCAAATGTAAAAGGAGTTCTAAGGAGCATACACTAAATCTGAGCAATATCAGCTTTCCAAAAACATAGTTTCAACAACATGGCAATTCCTCAAGCAACCCGAAAACTAGTTGTGTAAATCAGACCTACAAGACAAAAGTTCAGATAGAGACACTATTAGGTTATCTAGTGAATACATGATAGCATTGCTATTTTTACAGTGCTCTTGGAAAGATACACTTTTCTGAGAACTGGGCTGATGAAATAGATTTATTAATTCATGCCATAATTAACATAGAATTTTTTTTTAAAGGCACTCCTTTTTCTGAGAAAAAATAAGACAAAAAGTCACCCAACATACATATTTGGATTTGCTAATTTTCAGTCAAGATCACTCCTAATAAAGTTTGTGGGGCAAAATTTCACCAAACAACAAAGGGAAAGTAGGGAGAGTGAGAACAGAGAGGTGGATGGCCATGAGAGTAACCTATTTGCAAGTTCTCTTTTGGGATGAAATCCAACTAGCTAGATAGATAAGAGTACAAACTGATAGTGCTAGGCTAGGCCTACCTAGTTAGATATAATTGCCTTAATTCACCTGCAAAATAACTGTAATCTGTGACATTGCTCAAGGTGGAGTTCACAGGGCCAGAGTCCAAATAACCAGACTAAAAAATAAGATTTAAGCGGGGGGAGGGGGGAGAGAGTCAGCGACTCATGTTCTTATTTCCCATTTGTTCCAGTCCAATAAAATCTAACTATGTCACTGAAATGAAAAACAAAAAACTCTTGTTTGTAATAGAAAAGAATTTAACTTACTCAAAACCAGAAAAGGGGGGAAGGGAGGGAGGAATAATGCAATACACATTTAGAAATATAGAATTTATTTATATTCATAAGACCGTTTCACATTCTGTACATGGTTACCAGAACAGATACAATACTCTCAGGAGTTTACAACGGCATTATATTGCTGTCAAACATTGCTTATGCTGTGTGAGTTGGGGAAAACTTATTTCTCCCTCTAAAAAAAATTAAGGCTCAGTTTCCAAAAGGTAATTATATCAGTCATTTTTTTCTGTTTAAGAGACTGGGAAAATTAGGGAATAAACCACAAAGGGGTGGAAGGTGAGGGGTAGCTCCACACACTCTCATTCATTCATACTGAAGTTACTCAATGTGATTTTTTTTTTTTAAGGCTCCTTCTATCTGAAAATGTGTTTGGTTACAAAAACAAACAAATCAGTAGATGGGAGGGGTACTAGGTATAGATCTACAGCATTCAAACAAGGAAAACTAAGCTCTTTGTTACCAGTTGCTGGCTAAAATGTGCTCTATGAGTGCCTACATATAAATGCACATACACATTAACTTTGACTCAGTTTTCTTTGGTGAAGCTTAATTCACCTGCAAAATAACTGTAATCTGTGACATTGCTCAAGGTGGAGTTCACAGGGCCAGAGAACTCCTGTGAAAAAGAAAAATAGTATTTCTCTTCCAACATACTAATAACACTAATTTATGTTTCCTTTTGACTGTCAGAGCAGGTGGCCACAAAGTTGTCCCTTTTCCTAAATACAATCCTCCATTTTTCCTTTCAACCTTGCAGTAGACCATAACCATAATGGTCATCTTGCACTGATGTGGTAATCTCACCATTTAAGTGACTGAAGAAAGTGGCAAGGCTAATTATAAAAAGAGAGTTTGGGCATTTTTGGAGAATTACCCTATCGATGAGTTCCAAACACATTTTATAAGCACTTTTTTCTATACAAATATTTCATTCAGTCAACAGTGACGCCATCATTTTATCAAAGCAGAATCTGTCTGAACTCAGTAAACCACCTTACAATCCATGGGGCTAATGTTACAACAACAACAAAAGCCAAAAAGGGCACCTGTAGGTTCTGCCTCTGGCATAAAGAGGTAGAGACAATCATTCTGTAGAAAAGATTAACAATCATAAAAACAAAACAAAAAACAAAGCCATTCCATTCCTAAGGGCTAGTTCTAGATCTAAAGGCTGTCAGCTGTCCTCTTAGCCGAGAGATCCATTGCCCACAATCATCTTGCTGTAATTTTTCTGCTGCTCTTCCTTGAGGGTGTCCTTCACCTTTGCTCTCTTTAGTCCTCCATCCCTGCAAACAGTAAGACAAATACATAAAAGATACTTTACAGCGGTGATTTAAAAGAGTTAACTTAATAATAACATGCTGCATGATGCCATGACACTCAGGCAGCTGGGATGAAATAAGGGAAAGAACACTGGATTTGGAAACAGGAAGACCCAGATTTCAGTCTCTGCCCTAACACTTGCCAAATATACATTGCTTTGAGGAAGCAACAATCTCTCTGATGTTTGGTTAAAATAAGTAACAATATCTCCAACTCAGTTTCTTTAGAAGTTAAGGGGTGGTGCATTAAATATTTGGATTGGCCAGGTGCAGTGGCTCACATCTGTAATCCCAGCACTTTGGGAGGCTGAGGTGGGTGAATCACCTGAGATCAGGAGTTCGAGACCAGTCTGGCCGACATGGTGAAACCCTGTCTCTACTGAAAATACAAAATTAGCTGGGCATGGTGGCGCATGCCTGTAATCCCAGCTACCTGGGAGGCTGAGGCAGGAGAATCGCTTGAATCTGGGAGGCGGAGGTTGTGGTGAACCGAGATCATGCCATTGCACTCCAGCCTGGGCAACAAGAGTGAAACTTCATCTCAAAAAAACAAAAAAAAACAAAAATTGGATTGAAACAAGGATTATTAAAACTAGGATTATTTCTCTATATTGTTCCTTAAGGAAAACAAAATACTGGTTTTTCATCTACCTATTCTTACTGGAAAACCATAGGAAAATTTAAAATACACACAGAAGAAACGGTAAGGGTATACTGTATATGTGTGGGTAAATTTCTTAAAGATAAATGATTATTCAGAAAAGATAAATCATTGTTCAAATATAACCCTATGTTTAACAAGTTGTATTTTCATTCAAAGCACTATATTTCCAGCATTTATAATCTTTTATATTCCAAAACAGACTCAGAATAAAACAAACAACAAAATCACAAGTTGCATTCAACCAGAAGTGCCTATGTAAGCAGCATTCCTTCATTCAGAACCTGTAAATCTTTGAACTCTCTCCAGGGTGCCTGCCTGGGTATAAGAACTCTGCAGGCTTTTCCTTCTTTGGATTACACACAAAGAAACAAAGGAGTTACTGGGAGTAGTTTGGACTACCATAGGTCACTATCTGGCTCCTAATCTAATGTTTTAGATTTTAACTGCTAGGAGAGCATGGGCTGAGAACTTGCTTACTTTATACTCTGACTGTTTAATTTTAACCTAGTTAAGCATGCATGTTTACCAAATGCTTTCTGATGATGATGAATGATCATAGGTTAGCCAGTGAACTCAATGCCATGAGTACAGAACTTGACCTCCATAGAGACACCTGCTTGAGACCAATGCAGTGTTCTGGCTTCTAGAGTCAAATCTAAGACGCAGCAATAAGTCCTCAACTTAAAAACAGACTGTGATCCACAAATCATCCGGGGGGTCAGTTGTGGGAAGTTTTCATGAAACAAGATGATAATTTGTTGTTAGGTCCACAGAATTGTCCACATAAGCCTCTTTTATCCAAATGAGCTTCTTCTATTAACAGCACTTACCTGAATTCTGAATAGTGAGAACTAAGGCAACTAAAGAAATAAGAAAGGCCTTTCTCCTTTCACAAGATCCAAGCCCAAAACAGGCAAAAATTTAAGTCTTGAGCAATCTGACATCATTTTGTACAATTCTCCTTCCCAAGCACCCAATAAACCTCATGCTGCCCTAAGCACTTAAACTGTGACTTGCCACCCCTAGAGACTTCAAAATTTTACCCAATTCCCCTTTGCAATGGCAGCAGGTCTTAGTTCTTAAGGAAAGGAGCAGCCATATGTAAGAGCCAGTTTAAGATCATAAAATTATATTTTCACTCAATCTATGAAAAAAAAATCTAGATATGTTAATTCATATCCAATAGGTACATGACAAATATATCTAGAACGGCAATGAGGCCACTTTCTTTTCTTTAAGAGGCTAGGTAATTAAAAGTAATTTTATTGTACAATTGCATATGGCCTGATAAAAGGAAATTGGACAATTCTAAGGATCATTTTTGACAGATTTAGTTCAGCCACTCTGATGGAGAGTCTGTACTTGGCTGACTCCCCTAGGTGGTTCTTGCCTCTCAAGGCTTTCTTCCCTTCCTCTGTGTCTGAGACTACAGACACTGACTTCAGGGTAGAAGCAGGAGGGCTGAGTGTCAGGTAAGATAAAGGGTGTGTAAAGAGTTTTAAAAACTGAATAAGGAAAAGGAACCCAGCTGCACATATGACCATGGGTTATAGGACATTTGTGGACCAAGGTCGTTTTATATAGTTTTATGATGCTATGATTCTGTCATTTAGTTTAACATATTCCAATGTAGATAGTGTAACAGAAATGTTTAGTCCTAACCTATTCCTTAGGACTAGTCAGTTTCATACTCCAGGGTGTATGGAACTGAAGTCATATACCCTTTTAGTCAAGAACTCATACTCCAGGGTGGTCAGCCAGCATTTAATCAGAAGGCTGCCTTTAAGAGATGCCACTAATAGCTTCAGCTATCTTTATCTTTATTGCCCATCGATTTCTCAAGCTTTGTTAATTAGCATAACAAATTTAATTAATTAATTAATTAATTAATTAATTAATTTTTGAGACAGGGTCTCGCTCTGTAACCCAGGCTGCCGTGCAGTGGTGCAATCTCAGCTCACTGCAGCCTCAACCTCTTGGGTTCAAGGATTCTCAGGCCTCAGCCTCCCGAGTAGCTGGGACTACAGGTGTGCGCCACAGCGCTCAGCTAATTTTTGTATTCTTTTTGTAGAGACAGGGTTTCGCCATGTTGCCCAGGCTGGTCTCAAATTCTTAAACTCAGGTGATCTACCCAACTCAGCCTCCCAAAGTGCTGGGATTATAGGCGTGAGCCACTGCACCAGGTCCTTGCATAACAAATTTTAGAAATGAGTTTTCACTGTAGAAATTAGTGGTTTGTTAATTTGCATAATGGATATCAGAAACTGGTTTACCTGGACACAATTAGTTGTATTCACGCTATGTGAATGGATAAATACTTTAGTGATACTCCCCACCCTTGCATAACGGAGTACAGTAAGTCCTCCCTGAACATCATTGATAGGTTCTTAGAAACTGTAACTTTAAACAAAATGATTTATAACAAAACCCAATATTTTTTCTCATCAACATTATAAAGAAAGTACATTGAACAAAATGATGTTATTTATTCAAGAACCTACTATAAAGTCATTTTGCTTAAAGTCACAGCCTACAAGAACCTATCAATGATGTGAAGTGAATGCTTACTGTATAATATCTATCTAGCTAGCCCTTCTTCTAGAGGCAGACACATTAAACCATCCTCTGGTGGTTCAGGAGGGTCCTTGGTTTCCTGGCTGACAGCCTAACTCAGATGGCCAAATCCTCCTCCTAGAAACATTGCTACAATTGCCTCAGATAAACTTTTCATGCAAAGTGTTTTTCAAACACCAAAAAAGACAGCAGGAACTTTATTAACTGCATAGAACTTGAAGTATAGACTGTTTTGTGACAGACTGCTAATTTAACACCCTGTATGTAAAATAAGAATCCAGTCGGCAGGAAGGGAGCTCATGCCTGTAATCCTAGCACTCTGGGAGGCTGAGGCTGATCACCTGAGGTCAGGAGTTCGAGAGCAGCCTAGACAACATACTGAAACTCCATCTCTACTAATAGTACAAAAAAAATTAGCTGGGTATGGTGGTGCACACCTGTAGTCCCAGCTACTCGGGAGGCTGAGGCAGGAGAATTGCTTGAACCCAGGAGGCAGAAGTTGCAGTGAGCCCAGATTGCACCACTGTACTCCAGCC
Organism: Rhinopithecus roxellana; assembly: GCF_007565055.1. Classification (NCBI taxonomy): domain Eukaryota; kingdom Metazoa; phylum Chordata; class Mammalia; order Primates; family Cercopithecidae; genus Rhinopithecus; species Rhinopithecus roxellana. The sequence continues at coordinate 51,727,263 of NC_044550.1, forward strand.
TGGGTGACAGAGAGGACTCCATCTCAAATAATAATAATAAGAAGAATAAGAATAAGAATAATAATTCAACCTCCCACTATAATGTAGGTATAGTTAACCTTCACTGATATAGACTGAATGTTTTTGTCCCCCCCAAAATTCCCTAACTACCAATGTGGTGCTATTTGGAGATGGATCCTTTGGGAGGTAATTAGGGTTAGATGAGTTTAGTGCCCTTATAAAAAGAAACACTAGAGAACATGCACTCTCTCTCTTCACGCCTGCACAAAGAAGAGACCATGTAAGCACACAGGAGAATACAGCTATCTGCAACACAAGAAGAGAGCCCTTATCAAAAACTGACCATGCTGCACCCTAATCTCAAACTTCCAGCCTTTAGAACTGTGGGAAAACAAAGTTCTGTTGTTTAAGCCACCCAGTCTGTGGTACAGTAACTCCCCCCTTATCCAAGATTTTGCTTTCCATGGTTTCAGTTACCCACAGTCAACCTGGGAAAATACTAAGATATTTTGAGAAAGAGAGAGACCACATTCACAAAACTTTTATTAGTCAGTGTATTATTATAATTGTTCTATTTTATTAGTTGTTATTGTTGTTAATCTTTTACTATGACTAATTTATAAATTAAGCTTTATCATAGCTATGTACATAAAGAAAAAAACATAGTCTATATAGGATTTGTACTATCGTATTAGGAATTTACTAGGGCTCTTGGAACATATCCCCCATTATCCCAGGGGACTACTGTATTTTGTCTGGCAGCCCAAGCAGACTAATACATTCACCTACGTTCAATCTTCTTCAAACAAAACCATAGTGATCCATAACTAAAATATTTCACTTATTTCCCTTCTTTCTTTTTTTTTTTTTTTTTTTTTTTTTTTTTTTTTTTTTTTTGAGACGGAGTCTCGCTCTGTCGCCCAGGCTGGAGTGCAGTGGCGCGATCTCGGCTCACTGCAAGCTCCGCCTCCCGGGTTTACGCCATTCTCCTGCCTCAGCCTCCCGAGTAGCTGGGACTACAGGCGCCCGCCACCTCGCCCGGCTAGTTTTTTGTATTTTTTAGTAGAGACGGGGTTTCACCGTGTTAGCCAGGATGGTCTCGATCTCCTGACCTCGTGATCCGCCCGTCTCGGCCTCCCAAAGTGCTGGGATTACAGGCTTGAGCCACCGCGCCCGGCCTATTTCCCTTCTTTCAAGTTGTTCAATTTTCTTATTATATAGTTATAGCTAGAGTTAAATATGAATGAGCCTGTAAGTAGCCCCTTGCCTCCCAATGTCTGCCCTACTCACAAATCCATTCTCCCTTTCTTCTTCAGAAAAAGAACCCTAAATGTGAGATAGGCACATGACCACCCAGAACAATGACTACATTCCCCAGTTTCCTTTGCAGCTAGGTGTTATCACATGACTTGAGTACTAGCCAATGGATACAAGTACAAGTTGGATATACAACTCTCAGCTTGTGCTCTTAGAGGTGTATCCTTTTAAAAATTCCTTCCTCATAGCCATTTGCTACACATGCTGAGTAGAGTTGGAACAGCCATCTTGGACCATAAGAGAAGCACAAATTGGAGAGAGTAAAGCAATACAGATTGAGCCGTTACCAGCCTTGACTGGTTATGTTTAAGTGAGAAATAAACTTCTATCTTACTTAAGCCATTGTTATGTATAAACCACTTTCTGAAACCATTACTTTCAGCTAAATCTATAACTAACTAGAATGATAAATGACATTATTACCAGTGACTTTTTTTAGTTTAAAAAAAAAAAAGGCCAGGAACAGTAGCTCATGACTGTAATCCCAGCATTTTGGGAGGCTCAGGCAGGAGTTCAAGCCCAGGAGTTTGAGACCAGCCTAAGCAACACAGGGACACCCCATCTCTACAAAAAATTTTAAAATAGCTGGGCATGGTGGCAAGCACTTGTAGTCCTAGCTACTCGGGAGGCTGAGATGGAAGGATCCCTTGAGCCCAGGCAGTCGAGGCTACAGTGAACTATGATCATGCACTGCACTTCAGCCTGGGTAAAAGAGTGAGGCATTCTCTCAAAAAAAAAAAAAAAAATGATAGTACTTCTGAAAGATCTCTTACCAGGGAAGTTCAGTCAGACCTCCTTGTATAGCAATAGCAGACTTAACCCTGTTAGCAAACTGGACTGCATCTTCTCCTTCCTGGTTTAAAAAAAAAAAAAAATTACAAGAACATCTTAGTTTATCGAGTTTTTAATACCGTCTCATAATCATTTGTATTTGAAAATATAAGATTCATATTTCAGCTCAAATGCTTTCTATTCTTAATCAATCATTTGTTCTATCAAGAAAATGCAGTGCTGTATTGTTTAATTTTTTACCATGTGCATATATTTATCACGCTCTTTATTAGTCTTACCCAAGATAATATCTGTAGGTTCAATAAACCAAGAGCAATTGTAAAACCAACATGGAAAAGAATCTCTAAATATAAAATGGTTTGATTTAAAGTGAGCTAAATACATTATTTAAAAAATGACTCATTTGCTGAGAAAGCAGAAAAGCATGACGTGGAGAAGGGAGACACCCAGGTTTTCAGGTGAAGGTCTCCTTGCCTCTACCTGATTAGATAAAGTGTTAGCTAAGGAATACCTCTCTGGTCATCGGGGGCATGTACCACACGTCACAGACGATGGCCCAGCTAGTCATCATTCGAAGCAGGTAGCTCACCATGTTGTACTTACTACTGTTCCAAAATGCATCACCAAACTGAGGGTTATACTGAGAAAAAAGAAAATAAAATACATCCCAGTTATGAACTAAGGGTGGTTTCTCATCCGTGCCCAATGTTTTAAATGTGGTAGGCCAAACAGCTTTATCAGACTCTAGGAAAAAGAGAAGTTATTTCACTTGATAGAATTGATTTAAAAAAAAAAAAAAAAAAAGTAAACCAGGCCAGCTAACACATCTGACTAGAGCTGACTACTTTTCTAAATAGAACCACAGAGTGCAGCAACAAGTTATTTATGTGACTATTAAATATCTGTCTCCACACTTAACTAGAAGGCTGATGAAAGCAGGAACAGCAACTGTTTCACTTAATACTATGAGCAAATACAGCGCCTGGCACAGAGAGTCACCCAGTATACATCTATCTACAGATGGAGTGAGCGCATGAGAAAGCAGAGGAGGTAAAGTGCAGAGGACTGGTGCATTCAAAAACTGGTGTTCTTCGTTCCTGCAAATTTTAAGTTTAAAATGCTACCAAAATAAAATTACCAATACAACATCTTTATAATAATAATTATTATTATTATTATGGTATCTGTTTTACCTTAATTGCAACTGGATGTATGGTTCCTCCGATTTCAAAGCTCCCCTTTTTAAACATCATGACTGAAGTATTGTTGATGCAAGTTCCTGCAAGGGGGTGACGGTAGGAGCATGAATATTTTTAAAGGGAGTCATTTTAAAAATAAATTTTAAAAGAAATTATTTTGATATAAAATAATTTAAAATATCAAAATTACAGGCATTGTACTACCATATCATAAACCAAACCCTGCCAAAGCAGTAATCCAATAGTTCTAACTAAGCAGGTTTAACAACAAGCTTTTACTTTTCTACTGAACACTCTATGGGCCTATGGGTACAACTTCTTCTCAACAGGTGATAATTTCAATACATGCAACCCTTAAAATCATGGACAATTCTGCTCTCGGTTCACTACCCAGAAATGACTTTTGAATTAAAAAGGTAACATGACTTCTATCAAATTTCAAAAGAAAGCAAGGAATTAATAGCTCAGAGAATGACATCCCATTCCTGTAAGAGCAGAGATCTGGGCTAGGGTTGCCAATTCCATGGCAATTCTGTTCCTCACACATTTTTGGTGGTTTATTGTTATCAACTATAGCTCAGTAGGCAGGCCCATTCTTACCTTCAGGAAAAATTAATATGGGTAATTTCTTCTTATCAGCAATATGCTCTTTTAGTCTATGAAAAAAAATAAAGGATCAAAATTTTGCCTTTTTAAAGAGAGAGAGGTGGATGTCCGTTTTGATATTCTTTGTACTTTACTGGCACAATTGTGAAGCAATAAGGAGCAAAGAATTGAGATATAGGTAAAAGAAATAAATTTGAAGTTGTTTCCTTTCTAAAAAAGTATAAGAAGATCTGCACTATTGTAATTTCTCAAATTTCAAAGTAAGTGATTTTTTTTTTTTTTTTTTTTTTTTTGAGATGGGGTCTCAGTCTTTCATCCAGGCTGGAGTGCAGCCGCATGATCTCGGCTCACTGCAACCTCCATCCCTTGAGCTTAAGCAATCCGCCCTCCTCACCCTCCCAAGTAGCTGGGACCACAGATGTGCATCACTACACCCAGCTAAGTTTTTGTACTTTTTATAGAGATGGCATTTCACCATGTTGCCCAGGCTGGTCTCGAACTCCCAAGCTCAAGCAATCCACCCGCCTCAACCTCCCCAAGTGCTGGGATTACAGGCATGAGCCAACATGCCTGGACCAAAGTAAGTGATTTTCAGTGTCTTCGCCTGTTCTTAAAAAAGAGTACTAGAAAGTCATGTGACATGGACTCTGGAGACTCTGTGTCATGAGCTTTGTGCTCTTTTCCATGTACTTAGGTTTCCTCATCTGAAAAATGGGAATATTGGGTTGCTGGACCTATCTGCATTGTGGCCACTAAGTACAAGACAATCCTTAAACGATTCAGGTTGAACTTTCCATTTGCACACCATGAAGCTGAGAAAGACTGACGTTCTTCCAGGCTTAGGTCCTGTCCTGCCTGCAGCCAACACTATATTCCCAGCTCTTCTCTCCAGCCATCCCATTACTGGGTATATACTCAAAGGATTATAAATCATGCTGCTATAAAGACACATGCACGCGTATGTTTATTGCGGCACTATTCACAATAGCAAAGACTTGGAACCAACCCAAATGTCCATCAATGATAGACTGGATTAAGAAAATGTGACACATATACACCACAGAATACTATGCAGCCATAAAAAATGATGAGTTCATGTCCTTTGTAGGGACACGGATGAAGCTAGAAACCATCATTCTGAGCAAACTATCGCAAGGACAGAAAACCAAACACCACATGTTCTCACTCATAGGTGGGAATTGAACAATGAGAACACTTGGACACAGGGTGGGGAACATCACACACTAGGGCCTGTTGTGGAGTAGGGGAGAGGGGAGGGATAGCATTAGGAGATATACCTAAAGTAAATGATGAGTTAACAGGTGCAGCACACCAACATGGCACATATAGACATATGTAACAAACCTGCACATTGTGCACATGTACCCTAGAACTTAAAGTATAATAATAATAATAATAATAATAATAATAAATGTGGCTAAGACAGGTGATTTGCCAGAAAAATTCAACTGCAAACAGAGCTCTGTTTTAGTTTTGAGACTCAGTGCTGCTCGGCCCTCTTTGGTAGGAAGGCCAAGATTTATCAGCTTTTATGCTACTCCAGTGAACTCTGAGTAATTTCACTGCTTACCTCTTAGTAACCAGATGTCGATCCTTCATTTCTGAGCGTTCAAACCAGACATGAGGACAAGCCTTGACCATAGCTCTCTGAATAATTCCCATCAAGCCGCCATGAACCTGGCCAACCTAGAAGTACCATAAGAAAGGGAAAAAATGTAAAAGGCACAGTTGTCCAAAGAAAGTTTTTTAAGTACCAACAAATTTCTATTCTCCACTCAAAGAAAAGATTGGCCTTCTATGGACTGAAGTTCTTAGTCTGATCAAAGAGTCTGAAAGGTCAAATGTAAGCAAAAGGTATTCTTTAGTAGCACCTTTGAATTTTAAGTTATGTTCTTGTGCTAGCAATCCTCTAACTAGAGGTTTTTCAACTTGGTCAAGATTAGAGAAATGCAAATTAAAACTACACTGAAATACCATTTCAAACTCATCACACTGACAAAGATTTAAAAGCTTAACAATACATTCTGACATAAGGCTATGGATAACTTTCATACGTTGCCTGGGGGAAGGGAGCAGATTACAATACAAATGGAAGAAAATTTGGCGACATCTACAAAATTGCATATACATTCATCTTTCATTTCAATAATTCTTCTCCTAGAAATTTATTCTGAAGATAAACTTCCAACAAGATGAAAATATATATGCACAAGGCTATTAACTACAGCATTACTTGTTATGGCAAAATACTAGAAACTACCTAAATGTCCAAATATAAGAAATTAGATAAATAGACAGTGGTACATACAAATAATGGAGTACTATGCAGCTGGGAACACAGCAAGGTTGATCTCTATGACTGATAAAGAGTAACTTCCAGGAGATATTGTTAAATGAAAAAGACAAAAGAACAAATACAGTATGCTACCTTTTGTATAAGACTAAAGCGGAAATAATACACATACATGTGTTTATCTCTACAAAAAGAAATACCAAAGTCAATGAACCTACAAGAGTAGGAAGGAATGGGATGGAATGAACATGGAAGGTAGCAGCACTTCAATAAGTATACCTTTTCTGCTTTGTTCTGACATTTGGAAACATATTGATACCCTACATACTCAAAAAATAAATAAAAGTAAATCAGTAAGGAACAAATGACAAACTAAAGCAAACTGAAGCAAATGAACCCAATTGTATTTTAAGTGAATAAAAGAACAGCATTAAAAGAAGGGGGAAACATCCATGAAACTTACACAGACAGTGTCTGACCACATACCCTCCATCTTGGATGATGTTGTAAGAACTGCAAAACATTCTGAACTCTTTTTACTAGATTTTTGTTTGTAGTAGTGAAGCAATTCTGAAATAATTTTAGATGTATTATAGAATTGAGAAAATTAGTAAACATATTGATATTTTTGGGAAACAGGATTTTCACTATGAAAAAGCGAGATACAAATACGAATTGAAGGAAAGCAAGAAAGAACCTTAAGAGTTGGATGTATTCAGATTTCCAATGTAAATAGTAGAAATAAATAGTAAATATAGGCCAGACGTGGTGGCTCACACCTGTATTCCCAGCACTTTGGGAGGCTGAAGTAGGTGGATTACTTGAGGTCAGGAGTTCAAGGCCAGCTTGGCCAGCATGGTGAAACCCCATCTCTACTAAAAACTACAAAAATTAGCCGGATGTGGTGGTGGGTGCCTGTAATCCCAGCTACTTGGGAGGCTGAGGCGGGAGAATCACTTGAACCTGGGAGGTGGAGGTTGTAGTGAGCCAAGATCACGCCACTGCACTCTAGCCTGGATGACACAGCAAGACTGTGTCTCAAAAAAAAAAGCGCAGTGGTTCACACCTGTAATCCCAGCACTTTGGGAGGCCAAGGTGGGCAGATCATCTCAAGTCAGGAGTTTGAGACCAGCCTGGTCCACCTGGTGAAACCCTGTCTCTACTAAAAATACAAAAATTAACTGGGTATAGTGGTGGGTACCTGTAATCCCAGCTATTAGGGAGGCTAAGGCAGAGAATCACTTGAACCTGGGAGACGGAGGTCGCAGTGAGCCAAGAGCACATCACTGCACTCCAGCCTGGGCAACAGAGTGAGGTGCTGTCTCAAAAAAAAAAAAGAAATTTTAAAAATAAATATATTAAAAATACAAACATTTTACCCACATTTTTATAGGGAGAGACAGAACAAGACAGCTTTTCCCAGTACCTGAGAAAGCAAATGACAAAGCAAATGAGGCACAATGTTGCCAATAGATAGATGTGGATAACGGGCATAAGGGTGCTCTACTGTGATTTTCTTATTATTACAACTTTTCTGTAGCTTGAAAATATTTCTAAATTTAAAAAAGTAGAGGTCTTTGTCTAGAAGGAAAAAAAAGACTAGAAAAGTGACTGAGGTAATGGATATGTTAATTAGCTTGATTTAGCCATTCTACAATGTATACATCTATCAAAACATTTGTTGTATACTATAAATATATATAATTTTTATTTGTCAATTAAACAATAGATTTCTTTTAATAAAAGGAGAGTCACTGAGAAGAGATCTTTGATGTTCTTCAGATACAGAGTTTATATTTAGTCAAAAGAGGCCAATTTTGATGTCTGGAGGCTAATGGTACCATATCATCCCACATCTGCCTTGCGCCACCAATTTAAATTCAGTCAGCTTTAGTTTTCTACACTCAACCCATTGGACAGTTTGCAGTTACTACGCTTTTCTAAATTTTGACTAATATATTGCAATTGCAGTTATACACGATCCAAAAGTAAGAAAAATGGCAACAAAGTTCTGAGGTCCTTGGTCACAAATGGGTTATACTCAACTCTTTGTTGACCAGAATACAGGAGGAATATGATTTCTAAAACACAAAACCATGACCAAGGAGTGTTATGGTTTGCAACAGTTCTGGGAGGTGGGGCATAACGGGAGATACTGAGGCTATGAGGGTGCTCTCCTCATGAATGGATTAATGCCCTTACAAAATGGCTCTGGGAGTGGGTTTGCTTTCTTGGGCTTTTGGCCCTTCTGCCTTATACCATGTGATGACTCAGCAAGAAGACCATGGCCAGATGCTGGCACCCTGATATTGGACTTCCCCCAGCCTCCAGAACTGTGAGCCAATAAGTTTCTGTTCATTATAAGTTAGTCTGTGGTATTCTGCTATAGCAGCACAAAATCAACATTGATAGTCAGATTGGTTGCCTAAGCCTCTGCTTCCTCATCTATAATAAAATCTCAGACCTAACCTGATTGGAAGGTTACAAGGAAGGTCAAATATAATGCATGAAAGTGTTTGTCCACATAAATACAAGGATTATTATATACACTGAGAATTGTGGTGGGGGGGTCTATCCAGGCTGTTAACATGAGGATCCTTGGACGGTCTTTAGGGAGACCCATAAACATCTTGAAATTATACATAAAATTGTGTTTGTATGATGCAGATATATGTTAGTTTTTTCTTTAAAAAGGTACATAATTATCAACTAATTCCTAACCTAAGAAAAGATTAAGAATTACCAATTCCCATAAGTCTTTTCATAAAGGTGGCTAATGCTTCCTTGGATTCAGAAAGAGCTCAGTATTTAGAGAAATTTAATAATGTGTTAAAATGTAGTGTCCAAGAGTTATATATCTGACCATGTATTTTAGACAGATTAAACACATGGCAATAAGTAGAAATTTTTGCAAAGGCCTTCAAAATTCCCTTAATGATTGTGTAACCCATGCAGAGTCAAATACCTGCACATGTGCCAATACTCTCCACCCTCCTACTTGCAGTGACATTTAATCAAGAATGGCTCCCTTCAAATGCCTTCTCAGGAAAACACACCAGACCATGACTATCAATCCCTGGAACTGGTAAGTGAAATAAAATCCATCTACTCTCCCTGAAGCCCAACCCACCACCATGAAAATACGAGAAGGTGATCCTCTAGGACCCTTGTCCAGGCAAACACCAACTGAAGGCACATTTAACCACCATGCAGCTTCAATTATCCTGCAGAATTTACCTGACACAGAAAGGAGATGCAGGAAGTCTTGACAAATTTGGAAGGGCAACAGAAAACACAAATTTGAAAAAAAAAAATGCCAGAATATGATTCCTGTATTCATCCCCATGAAAGGCTGTTCTAAGGTATACAGTTTTACTACTGTGGGCTTTGTAGTTTGTTCTTCGGTTTCGTTTCGTTTTCTTTTCTTTTGGGGCTACGGGCAAGGACTGAGAAAGACAACCTGATATAAATAGTTGCCTTTCTTGCTAGATCCTCATTAAAAAGCCAGATTTCTTTTAATTGCATATAAGTCCCTGAAGGAAGAAAGAACTAATTGGGTGACTGGGGGATATGTACAACTGTAAAAAGAAAGAATTTAATGTTGCAAACATTATTAAACACTGGCAGGGATTTTACAAGGAAAATGGAATCAACTTTACAAGGTCCTATCAAGCTCAAGAATGTCTGCATTTCGGTAAGTTAAATTTTTACCATCTTAAATATAATGGCTATTTTCCTTCCTTTTCTTGCAATACATATTCCTCATGTAAATATATTACAAATAACTTATATAGCTACAATAGTATAACACAGCCACATTTCTTTTTTTTTTTTTTTTTTTTTTTTTTTGAGACAGAGTCCCGCTCTGTCGCCCGGGCTGGAGTGCAGTGGCCGGATCTCAGCTCACTGCAAGCTCCGCCTCCCGGGTTTTACGCCATTCTGTCAGCCTCCCGAGTAGCTGGGACTACAGACGCCCGCCACCTCACCCGGCTAGATTTTTGTATTTTTTAGTAGAGATGGGGTTTCACCGTGTTAGCCAGGATGGTCTTGATCTCCTGACCTCGTGATCCACCCGTCTCGGCCTCCCAAAGTGCTGGGATTACAGGCTTGAGCCACCGCACCCGGCCGCCACATTTCTAACATAAAACCAACTTGCTAATTTGTGCCAAAATAAAAACTTTGATCAATCCATAAAACATGCAACTACTTGAAATATCAATGAGCTGCTCTTACCATAGCATAACATCCATCCGTTGTCAAGATTAAAACATCAATTGGGGAAGTATGGTTGGCAACACAAATGCCTCCCTTCTGGGGTCTGTACTGCCTGCAATTACAAACAATGGAAAATTCAAAGTCTTCTAAAATAGCCACAGCATGTAAATAGTCACCTTATTTTTTTAAGTGTGTATGTGTATGTGTGTGTGTGTTTGTGTGTGTGTGTGTATATATATATATTTTTTGAGATGGAGTCTCACTCTGTGGCCCAGGCTGGAGTGCAGTGGTACAATCCTGGCTCACTGCAACCTCCGCCTCCAGGGGTTCAAGCAATTCTCCTGCCTCAGCCTCCCAAGTAGTTGGAATTAAGGGTATGTGCCATCAAGCCTGGCTAATTTTTATATTTTTAGCAGAGATAGGGTTTCGCCATGTGGGCCAGGCTCGTCTCGAGCTCTTGACCTCAAGTGATCTGCCCTACTCGGCCTGCCAAAGTGCTGGGATCACAGGCATGAGCACAGTGCCTGGTCTTTTTTAAGTATATTTTTAAAAATTAAGTTTGGAGGTACATGGGCCTATCTTTAAAAGGTGACCTCTAGGCAGTATGATGAGAGTGTGGTAGGGGGCCCATGATTTTAACATTGATAATACATAGCTTTCACTTATTTAATCTGAAGCATTTTCATATTATTTTTATCTTCATATACATCACTTTTAGTGGTTTCATGGTAATCCATGCAGAAAATTCACCATAGTTTCCTCCCTCCTATCCTTCTATAGCAGAGGTTGGCAAACTTTTCTTATCAAGGGCCAGACAGTAAATACTTTAAGCTTTGCAAGCCAGGCAATGCCTGTCACAATTACTTGACTCTGCTGTTGTGACACAAAAGCAGCCATGGCTGTGAATGAGCACGGCTGTGTTCCAATACAACGTTATTTACAGAAAACAGATGGTGGGCCAGATTTGGCCTATAGGCTTCCCATTCAGTTTGTGGATCTCTACCCTAGAGTGAAACCAGCATTTGACACCAATAAAGCAAAGTAGTTTTGTTTGGGCCTATACAGAGAAGAAAGAGAACCAAATACACAATTATCTAGCACATTTTCTTTAAAATTAGAAGCAATTCTATAAGAAGTTAGGAACTCCTCTTTATGTAATAAGTGTGCCTTTTCTATAGGTGTTTCTTCTGACTGCACCGCTGCCAGAGTGTTTTCTTTTACTCTTCACTTTTAAACTCATAGTCCAATTGCAAGATCATATAATTTAAAATGTTTAAAGGGTCTTTTATGTTGGTACCACATGGTAAAGCCAAATGGCAAAACGTTTCTCTTCTACAAATGAGAAAGAAAGACCAAACCAGTAAAAAAGAGATGCTTGGCTTAGAACTTTTAAAACAATGATGCTAAATCTAAAAAAATTGAGATAACAGAAAAGTAGTTCAAATGCAATCAAAATCACTTTCACTTAGCTAACTACTTTCCTTTGCTACCTTCATTCTCTACAATTCTGGGAGAGAAAAGCAGAATTTTGTTTTAAGGCTCAATTATGGAATTTTAGAAGTAGCAGGACTAAGACTAGAGACCACATTTCCAGACTCCACATTTAGTCCTATTTCCACTACACTACAGACCTGTCAACTTCATTGTTTTTAAAATCAGACAGACCTTGTTCAAAACCTGATTCCATTGCTTATTCATTGTGACCCTAAACAACAAATCCCAAAGCTTACATTTCTTCTCCTTTAAAATGAGTTAACAGTGCCTATCTCATAGGGATGAGCTATAAGAAACATAGGGTCTGGCCTGCACACCATAAATGCCCAATTATTGAGCACAACTACATGTTTATTATTATATTCTTTCTGCAAACACTGCTATTTAGTGTTTTTGTGCATTATGCCTGTGCCACCCTGAGAAGTAGAGATGAACACATTGGAAGCACTCTGACTCCACCCACTTCTTCCCACCCACTTCCAGTGCTTCCTTGTCAATCTCATGCTGAATTGACCTAGAAAAAGACAGGTACGTTGGCAGCAGATACTCACTTGTTATGATAATGAATGGTACCAGAGAGGGATCGCACACAGATCCGGCAGCAAGTCAGATGGACCAGTTCACTCAGCCAGTTTTTGAGGCTGAAGGAAATAGAAACATTTTATTGTGCCATTCTGGCCACTCTTAAGAAACAGTATAATGAAAGTTTTAATATGCTTTTTCACAACAGCATACTGCATTCTATTCTGGTGAACCAGTACAGTTCAATTCTTATAGTCTCATTGGTGCATTTAGTATTAGATCATAAAAGTCTACCAAAAGAACTGGACATAACTCTGATGAAAAGTAGCTCAAAACCACTAGGCTATTATGACAAATTCCCGAAAAAGATAAACTGAAGCTTCTTTCGTCTTGGTCTTATGAGCTTGCCAATATATAAGACTCTCTTACGTAACTCAGTTCATTTTCTTTCTTCAATTCTCCTTTGAAAAAAAACTTCTTTCAATTAATATGGAAGTATGATAAAAAATCAAAGAAAGACTATGAAGATGAAGTAAGTGAGCAGGATTCTAATAAATGAGTAGAGAACATAAATTTAATGCAATACGGCCGGGCGCAGTGGCTCACACCTGTAATCCCAGCACTTTGGGAGGCCAAGGCAGGCAAATCACAAGGTCAGGAGTTCGAGATGCCCCTGGCCAACATGGTGAAATCCTGTCTCTACTAAAAATACAAAAAATTAGCTGGGCATGGTGGTGGGTGACTGTAATCCCAGCTACTCAGGAGGCTGAGGCAGGAGAATCTCTTGAACCTGGGAGGCGGAGGTTGCAGTGAGCCAAGATCGCACCACTGCACTCCAGCTCGGGCGACAATGCGAGACTCCGTCTCAAAAACAATAATAATAATAATGCAATACATAGGAATCAAACAAATATTCTCTTTGTGGACACAGCTAAGAGTAAAAACAGTCCTACGTATGGCTGGATGGAAGGAAACATTTCACCTGCTGTCTGGCAGCTGCCCAACCAGTGTAGTTCCTATAACCAGCAAACTGATCCCAATGAAAGCCAAGGTAACCCTGAAAAAGAAAAGAAAGGGTCATATAAGACTTTGACACACAGTAGGGAAGTAACCAAAAAGTTCATAAATAACAAAATTGTAAATAAGTTTTAGAGTATCCACATGATGAAATATGATGCAGCCACTAAAATAACTGGGTAAATCTATATAGATCTAACACAGAAGAATGTTCCATGATGCATTTTGAGAGACAAAAAGCAAAGTAAGTTTCAGAATAAAGTACAGAATATGATGCCATCTGCAAAACAACAACAAGCACATGTGTAACAAGTCTGTATATGCATTGAGAAGGCCTGGAAATTTTCGCAAAACTATCAAGTTAAATCTATATAATCATCAAAGGGTTAAGAGGGCTAGTGAAGGGAATATAATTAAAGGTGCTTTAATAATAAGAATACCAAAATATATCACCATGTAGACATATTTTAATGCAAATCTAACTGTTGTCCTTTTGCATGGTTCAAGATAACTCAGAAGTCAGCAAACAAGGTGACTGACAGTATCTCTAACCTCCATAGAGACATTGCCTTCTTTTTGAAAAGTGCTTTTAATATACCTCCAATGACTTCAAAAGGAAAGTAGTAATTTCTAGAAATGTAAATAGAATTATTCAAAAAGGAAAGTTAAGACTTAAAATCTTTCAAAATAAATAGGATTTAGTTAAAAGAGAGGAAAAATCAATAGTTTAATCACATTTTACTAATAAGATTCTTTAAATCATCTTTGTCAAATGAAGAAAGCAGAAACTTTAGATTATCTCATTGCTCTCTCAAATCAAACCAGAGGCCCATCTATGTCTTCCTGTTCCCAGAAGAGCATACACATTTTGCTGAATGCGTGAGGTATTCAGTAAGAAGACTGAAGGGGACCACCACTGCAGTATCAGAAGGATCCTGTGTGTTTGGGGAAGCTACAATGGCGGCCTAAGGTCAAGGGTCAGGAACAGTAACCCTCTCCAGGGTGAAGCTCGTTTACTGCTTTACCTCCTGATCAGATAGTTGGAGCATAAAATTGTTTGTCTTAACCAATTCCAGGTTTTACATTAGATGATGATAAAGCAACAGCTAACACTATATGCCAGGCAATATTCTAAGTACCTTTTATGTTTAACACATTTAATCATCCCCAAGACTCTATGAGGCAATAATATTATCATTATCCCCATTCTACAGATGAAAAAATTGGAGCATAGAAAGGCTAAATAACTTACCCAAAGCTACACAGACAATAAGCAGCAGAGCCAGGACTTGAACCCAGGGAGTCTGGCTCCAGAATTCATTTTCATAAGCATTATGTTATTCTGTCTTTCAGGAGATTATTATTATTTAACATAGCAGTTTAACATTATTTAAAACAAAAGAAATAAGCGGTGTCTCACAGCCATAATCCCAGCAGTTTGGGAGGCCCAGGGGAGCGGATCACTTGAGGTAAGGAGTTGGAGACCAGCCTGGCCAACATGGTGAACCCTGTCTCTATTAAAAATACAAAAATTAGGCAGGCATAGTGGCACATCCGTGTAACGGGAATCGCTTGAACCCAGGAGGCACGGGTGGCAGCGAGCCAAGATCGTGCCACCGCACTTCAGCCTGGGCAACAAAGCGAGACTGTCTCAAAAAAAGAGAAGAAAAAAAAAAAAGAAACAGTGTAAAAGGTAGCAGTCTCAACCCAGTTGGAGAAATACTCCATCACTAACATATCTGAACATGTATCCCAATATGTTTAAGAACAATGTGCATATGCTGTACTGATATAATGTACATTATAAAACATCTGGAAACATAAAGAATATAAAAATAAATATTTTTATGAAAAAATACAGTATTTTGAAATTATATTAATGTTGCAATTTGTCCTCACTCAAAATAGGATAATATAGTAATACATTAATAAATATATATTAATTTTATTATAATTATCAATTGTATATGACAATGTTATTATCAATTGTATAATTATAATTTAATAGCATGATCTATTACTATAGCTAATAAGTATAAGTAATACTATTACTATTCTGAGCGAAAAGAAAGCTTTTTGAATATGCTTTCCTATAAATACCTTGTTAAATAAGGTGTTAAATCTTGTTAAAGATTTGACATAGCAATTTGAAGGTCAGGTTCTTTTTTCTTGTCAGTTACTGATGCAATAACTAAATTATTGTTTAATCTCATCATCAATTATGCAAAACTTTTAAAACAATGTTTTGCCATCTTGCCCCAAGGAGAATCACTTGTTCCTGTCCATTAAATCAGAAGGACTTTCATTTTAACATGTTTAACAATTGGGTTCAAAACTACTGAAACTTTTTATTTGCTAGATTAACAGGCCAGAACACTATGTATCCCAGTTTAAGTGAGCCAATGTTAAGAGTTCTCACAGATGACATAAGTTTTCAGCCACAGTCTGTATTTTAAGAGGTTTATTGAGATACAATTCACATGCCATACAATTCACCCCATAAAAATGTGCAATTCAGTTCAGGCACTGTGGCTCATACCTGTAATGAGATCCCCTGGCACTTTGGGAGGCCAAGGCAGGTGGATCACTTCAGGTCAGGAGTTTGAGATCAGCCTGGCTGACATGGCGAAACCCCATCTCTATTAAAAATACAAAAATTAGCCAGGCCCGGAGGCACACGCCTGTAACTCCAGCTACTGAAGAGGCTGAGGCATAAGAACCGCTTGAACTCAGGGGCCAGAGGTTGCAGTGACCCAAGATTGCGCCGCTGCACTCCAGCCTGAGTGATGGAGTGAGACTCTATCTCATCATAAAAATAAATAAATAAAATAAAGTATGCAATTCAATAGTTTTTGGCATATTCACAGAGTTGTGCAACCATCACCACAATCTATATTAATACAATCTGGTTTTTGAAAAGCTCATTTTGTAGTAGGTGCTTCTTTTAAAAAGCATTTACAAAGCAATTCTTCCACACTGAAAAGTATCTACTAAGAGTAGGAGTCTTTTTTTTTTTTTTTTTTTTTTTTGATACGGAGTCTCGCTCTGTCGCCCGGGCTGGAGTGCAGTGGCCGGATCTCAGCTCACTGCAAGCTCCGCCTCCCGGGGTTACCGCCATTCTCCTGCCTCAGCCTCCCAGTAGCTGGGACTACAGGCGCCCGCCACCTCGCCCGGCTAGTTTTTTGTATTTTTTAGTAGAGACGGGGTTTCACCGTGTTAGCCAGGATGGTCTCGATCTCCTGACCTCGTGATCCGCCCGCCTCGGCCTCCCAAAGTGCTGGGATTACAGGCTTGAGCCACCGCGCCCGGCCAAGAGTAGGAGTCTTAACTCTGCATTTTCTTTTTGTTCTTAGATGCTTATATCACTGCACTTGATCTTAGCCCAAAGGCCAAGAAGTGATAAATGTTTACATTGCTTTCTTATCTTAAATCAGTTTCTTTGCAAAAATATTTTAAGTCACTTATCTATTTTGTGAGCATTTGTTTAGTAGATAAGGGAATCATAACAGCATTTTCTGGGCCCCCACAGGACGGTGAAAGCTAACCAATAACAAACAAGGGCATCTCAAGTACTGTGCTGTAGAATTCCTCATTCTTCCTTCAGGTTACCTTGGCGATGAACCAATCCATATATTAAACTTGACTAAAGCTTCGTGTATTTTTTTGTTTTTGTTTTTGAAATGAGCCTCACCTCACTCTGTCACGCAGGCTGGAATACAGTATCTCACTGCAACCTCCGCCTCGTGGGTTCAAGTGATTTCTCCTGCCTCAGCCTCCCAAGTAGCTGGGACTACAGGCACATGCCACCACACCTGACTAACTTTTGTATTTTTAGTAAAGATGGAGTTTCACCATGTTGGCCAGGTTGATACAGATCTCCTGACCTCAACTTATCTACCCACCTCGGCCTCCCAAAGGGCTGGGATTACAGGCATGAGCCACTATGCCCGGCCAAATTTCTTTTTCTTTTTGAGATAAGAGTCTTGCTCTGTCACCCAGGCTGGAGTGTAGTGACGTGATCTTGGATCACCGCAACCTCTGACTCCTGGGTTCAAGGAATTCTCTGCCTCAGCCTCCCACGTAGCTGGGACTACAGGTGTGTACCACCACACCTGGCTAATTTTTGTATTTTTGGTAGAGATGGGGTTTTGCCATGTTGGCCAGGCCAGTCGAACTCCTGGCCTCAAGTGATCCACCCACCTTGACCTCCCAAAGTGCTAGGATTACAGGTGTGAGCCACCATGCCCCGGCCTTTTTCTTTTTAAGAATGAAAACAGAATAAATGGAAGCACTAGTTATAAAGAGAACAGAAGCTTTTTTCTTTTCTTTTCTTTTCTTTCTTTTTTTTTTTTTTTTTTGACACGGAGTTTCGCTCTGTTGCCAGGATAGAGTGTGGTGGCGCGATCACAGCTCACTGCAACCTCTGCCTCCCAGGTTCAAGTGATTCTCCTGCCTCAGCCTCCCGAGTAGCTGGGACTACAGGTGTACACCACCACACCCAGCTAATTTTTGTATTTTTCACAGAGACGAGGTTTCACCATGTTGGCCAGGATGGTCTCGATCTCTTAATCTCGTGATCTGCCCGCCTTGGCCTCCCAAAATGCTGGGATTACAGGCATGAGCCATTGCGTCCAGCCAGAACAGAAGCTTTTAATAAATAAGAGCTCTAATATTTCCTTCCTGCATGCCAATGGATAGTCTTGTACACTTCCAGAGTACATGAACCCCACTTTGGGGGCACTAGTTTAAGGTTCAAGCAAAAGTATACGTGAAACCTTGAATTTTGCTTCATTATCACAGCTGAAATGATTCCCAAAAGACATACTATGCCCCAATGTCTGAACTAGCAATATGGGCAAAAAAAAGAAATAATTTCTTAGAAATCTACATTTGCCTGTAGTTAAGCAATACTTTTCCTGGTAATAAATCTGAATGAGGCAACCCTGGGGGTGGTAAAAAGATTTCAACTCATGTGCCAAGTTTAATTGGCAGGTAGCCACTGCCTGGAAAGCTCTGCTGAGAGGATGCCAAGCCCATGTCCAGGGAAATGAAGCAAGATGATCAACAATAATGTTGTGGCTGGTATACATGCCTACTACTGCTATCACCATGCCAATCAGATCTCAGCCACTTACAGCTTCATCCCACCACGCAGTGCCTTCTACTCACATTCCACATCGTGCTTTCCATAAACTAGGCTTGACACTGCCTTCTCTGCAGGTGGCACTCAAGCTCAGAAGCAGAAGGGGACCCAGGTGGGGACCCTTTAATAAGAGAAGTCTGTGATCACAATGAATTAGATGGAACAAACTCACACTTCTAAATGGCTGTCTCCCACATGTAACTACACTCAAGAATTTTTTCTCTCTTATGCAATTATGAAGTGCAATGGGCTGGCAAAGAAAGGCAGTGGGTTCTGGTCAGCTCTTACAGTTTGGTTGATGCTCTAGTGAATATGAAACTGTTAATGATCTCTTCTTCTTTCTTCTTCTTTCTTCTT
Organism: Rhinopithecus roxellana; assembly: GCF_007565055.1. Classification (NCBI taxonomy): domain Eukaryota; kingdom Metazoa; phylum Chordata; class Mammalia; order Primates; family Cercopithecidae; genus Rhinopithecus; species Rhinopithecus roxellana. The sequence continues at coordinate 51,746,239 of NC_044550.1, forward strand.
CTTCTTCTTCTTCTTCTTCTTCTTCTTCTTCTTCTTCCTCCTTCTTTCTTCTTCTTCTTCTCCTCTTCTTCTTCTTCTTCTTCTTCTTCTTCTTCTTCTTCTTCTTCTTCTTCTTCTTCTTTCTTCTTTCTTCTTCTCCTTCTTTCTTCTTCTTTCTTCTTCTTTCTTCTTCTTCCTTCTTCTTCTTCCCTTTTCTCTCCATCCTCAAGTTAGCTCGGACTCTAATAGCAAAGTGGATCCAGATTCTAAGATACACGTTGGATTCTGAATATACAACTTCATTTGGGGAAAACTTGTGAAAGGAAAATGGATACTTAATACATTCCTGCAGAGGTCATGTTTGGTGGCATTTCCTATGTAGAAATGGGTGGAATAAGCACCACAGAACACTTATGTGGCCATTATGTACATGATTCAAAAAGAAAGCTGAGTAAAGGGTATCATCAAATTACCAGGCACGTGACTTACCTCAGAGGCAGTAGGACACAATAGCGCACTATGACGCCCAGCACCCACACCATAGTGAGCCGCAGACTGATGTACTGGAAATTTACATTGGTTCTTGTAAGGAGATTCCATGACACTAGCTCCTCTGAGGAAAACCTCTGGGTCACTTCATCTTCCACAATGGCTTCAAATCCCTTCTTGGAGAAATAAAACACATCAGACAGCTCAAAGTCCCTTCCTCGTAGACCAGAGAGCCCTTTTTCCATGGGTGACTCATCTCTTTGGATAATACCTTAAAAGAAAGCATCAGGACATAAGAAGATGCCATAGGACAGAAGAACTGACCAAAGGGGCAACTTTAACTGTGTAGAAGTTAAATATGCAAAACAAGTAAATAAGTTTAATGGGTGACATCAGCCATCTTCAGAAGTAACAGACAAACAATTGCAGTGGGAAAAGAGGTGAAATCACTGTCTGCATGAAATGGTCTCTACCCCATGATCTTCGTTAATTATAAAGAGGAGTTTTGGTCCTCCATAATCCTCTTGCTTGGATATCTTCCCTGTGTACCATTAGCCAAAGAACTCACGCACACAAAAATAATTCTCCCCAAGTATAGCTCTAGGTTGTGTAAAAACAAAGACTTCTGTTCTCCCTGACAAAAACCATAAAATCAAAAAGCAAGCAAAATGGCATAAGATTTACCATAAATGGCAAAAAGTTGATTTTTTTTTTTTTTTTTTTTTGAGATGGAGTCTCGCTCTGTCGCCCAGGCTGGAGTGCAGTGGCACGATCCCAGCTCACTGCAAGCTCCGCCTCCCTGGTTCATGCCATTCTCCTGCCTCAACCGCGCGAGCAGCTCGGACTACAGGCGTCCGCCACCGCGCCCAGCTAATTTTTGTATTTTTAATAGAGACAGGGTTTCACTGTGTTAGCCAAGATGGTCTCGATCTCCTGACCTCATGATCTGCCTGCCTCGGTCTCCCAAAGTGCTGGGATTACAGTGAGCCACCGCACCCAGGCAATGTTTTAATATATGAAAAGTATTTGATAAGAAAAACACAGCCTCCTGAATAAAAGTAAGCAAAGTTCACAGAAACAACATAAACATGAATAGTTAATATCACAGAACTTTTCACTAGTGAAAAAAGAAATGTGAATTAGACAAAGGCCTATTTACAGTAGCAAATCAGCAGCATTTTATTCAATGATAAAATCCATGACTTGAAAGACACAGATACTCTCATATTCAACTTGTATAAGTATGGAAGTAGTAGCAACTTGGTCCAAGTTGGTTTGGCATGAAAAGACTGAAGATAGTTTTGCTGATGATCAATAACTCCAATTCTAGGAATCTGTCATCAGAAAATAACTAGAAATGTAGGCAAATGTAGGCAAGGGTGTTCACTGTAGCATTCTTCATTATAATTAATCCACACAATGATATAAAATGCATCCATTACTAAATACTATAATGTTAATCAAGAAAAGACAGAATCTAAAACTGTAGCTTCACTATATGAACTACTATACATAGAAAAAATGTCAAAATGAAAACATTAAGTAGTTATTTCTAGAAAATAGGATTAGATTTTCCTCTCTATGCTGTTATTGTATTTTCCATCAAGAAAATAATCCAATGATTTTTAAAGCAGCATAAATTTTTATGAATTGAAAAATGACCACTGTCATTCAATTCTAACTACTAAGTACAAAAAATGAGAAAGTCTTCAAAGTATAAAGAGTAACTACACACACAATCATATGATCATTCATTGCTTCCTTTGGAGTGTATCACAAAAGGTTACTTCTGACATTAGACTACAAAGAAAAATATTTTCTTTTGAGATAGTGATTAAGATGTTAAATTCCCTGAAAGAAGATCTTTTTTGATCACCTCATTTTCCAGTTTACTAGGAAATCAATGAGGAAAATGGACAGTGTTGTACTACCTATCCCCAGGAAGAGTTATATGTGTATCAGTAGAAAGAGCTGTAATAGTCCAGTTTTTGGAAGGACTAATACTAGAGGAGAAAGGAAAGAGGACCTGGAGTCAAAAGCCAACTCCTGTTTAGGACAACCACCAGCTCCATGACTGATGTCTTTTATAAACTGAGAGAATGGAAACAATTTTAGTTTTCTTACAGGGCTAATGTTTTATGATTTTAGGTTTGGGATATACGGGTATTTTGGAGTTTGTTTTTGTCCCACATGCAAAGTTTATACCTAGTCACCTTAAGAATTAGAGCAATAGGGGCTGGGCATGGGGGCTCATGCCTGTAATCCCAACACTTTGGGAGGTCAAGGTGAGTGGATCACTTGAGCCCAGGAGTTTGAGACCAACCTGGGCAACGTGGTGAAACTTTTCTTCACAAAAAATACCAATATTAGCTGGGCATGGTGGCATGTGCCTGTAGTCCCAGCTACTTGGGAGGCTGAGGCAGGGGGATCACCTGAGCCCGGGAGGAGTCGTTCTTTCTTGCTTTTCTTTTCTTTCTTTCTTCTTTCTTTCTTCTTTCTTTCTTCTTTCTTTCTCTTCTCTTTCTTTCTTCTTTCTTTCTTTCTTCTTTCTTCTCTCCTCTTTTCTTTCCTCTTCTTTTCTTTTCTTTCTTTCTTTCCTTTTCCTTTCTTTCTCTTTTTCTCTTTTTCGCTTTCCCTTTCTCTTTCTTTCGTTT